>NC_137667.1:12115448-12300448 GCF_963422515.1 Blennius ocellaris
GGATGGAATGTGGCGACTCCATAGGCTGCAAGCTGTTACAGTAACTAAAGAGCTTGACTAACCCATCAACAAATGACCCGAGTGACCCCAACACTGAAGCTCTGAACTAAAGTTGTTTAGAGGAGGTGGTGATGTGTGCAACACAAAAGGATAGAGCACAAATGACGAAAAGCGCCTGGCAGACCACAGTCATGCTGTGTTTTGTTCCTTTGTGTCATAGAAGAAAAACATATCACAGGCTGGTCAAACAGCTGCGGTTAATGTGCCAAAAGACTGATGATCTGCACTGGCACCGATGGTAAGATACTGAGGGTGACTGGAGAAATATCTGCTAGATAAACTTAACGTACAATATATGTGTGTACATGAGTTAAAAAAAAGTTTGGAATGCTTGTATAAACCTGAAAATCTGTAAAGAAACTCATCTTGTACTTTGAAGCCAACATAACAACAAATTAATCTTATTAAATTATTTAGAACTCAGAAAATTAGAAGCTCTTTGGAGCTAATATTTTCACAACATTGAACTGGTTCAATATAAGGAAATTAAAAAAAGCTCTTTATTTTCTTAAAAAAAATAAAAAAAATATTCAAACTGGAACATTTGATTTCCAAGTCAGAATTCCATCCTGACTGATAAACTTCCCGCTACAGGGCTTCTTGTGTGTTTTGCATCATGTCTGATTCTATTTTTTTTTCTTTCTTTATATGATTATAGTATACCCAATAGTCTCAGCTTTACACACTGTTTTTTAGCCTGTTTCCCATTTCCTGCTGCGGTAACCTGCCAAATACGGAGCAATCTAATAGACATTATCTGTGTCAGAGTATATAATTCACTCAGCCAACCATATATGCAAACTTGGGCCAGCACAGTTTTGTTTGTGTGGTCTCTTCTCTTCCGTGTAAAATCATCCTCACATGAAACTGGCACATTCTAGCTGCAAAGCAGAATAAAGCACAAGGAGTCACTGCACCCTATTATCTTCGTGGGTAACTCGTTATCATCATGGTTAGTGATGCTGCAACCTGCTGAATCTCTCTTTATTGTTCAGGCAGCACTTTGCACCAGCAGCTGGCACAGAGTGCAGGCAGCTGGCTACTGGCCCATCAGCCTCTGTGTTTGAACTATGTTCTCCATTAGTGAGCTAACAAGGAGATAGTTGCATGTTTAAGCTGTCTCAATATCAGAGTAGACCCGCTAAAAAAGGGGAAAGAAATTGCACAGAAAGTCTCCTATTTTGAAGGACTTTGGGGCATAACACCTGAACAAGTCTTCATATTAATGATGTTTTTCTTATCACGGTAATTATTTTCAATCTAATTCGACTGTAATTGTGAATAGGGCCGCCTCTTTATTAAAATTCTGATTTTTCTTTTTCAAATCCATCATCTTAATTATTCAATTTCATTAGAATTTTTTTCACCTTTTTCATATTCTTTCATTCCATCTTCTTGTAATGTAATACACTAAATTTCCCGCTGGGATACCTTACATTTAATAAAAAGTAATAGAATGCAATGTACTCTAATGACAGATGAAATTAGTGAGACAGGAGACCGATAAATCCAGGAGTCCCAGGTGGCAAAGATATGGAGGCAGCTAATGGAAGAAAGGTGGTGTTCATTTCTGCTACCTTTCGCTCCCAGCAGCGTGTCTCTGATGAAAAGCTCCAGGTCCTCTGCTCTTTTATGAATCCTGTCAGCATCATCCTCAACCTGCTCGCCATCTGCAGACACCTTAGTGGCCTGCACACAAACACATTATGAAATAATGAACAAATGCTAAATAAGTGAACATATTGACTTCTGTGAAGGACAGGGGGTAAAAACTACAACAACAAAAAAATCTGGAACAAAAAGACAAATACATGAATCTTATCAATGCTATAAGTGCAAATGTGAAAAAAAAAGACTTATAAACACATGCTTATATATACACAAAGGACCACAAGAGATGGATGAATGCATGACAGACACGAAACACATTTTAACACACACGCGGGCACACAGCAGGATGCACACACGCACGCACGCACACACGCACACTTCAGGTAATTATTGTTGTGGTTTGACAACACCACGCTATATCACTTTTAGCTGGTGGGAGTGTGTGTGTGTGTGTGTGTGTGTGTGTGTGATGGGGTGTGGGAGATAGCATTGCTGTCAACAAATGTCAGGTCTTCAGCTCCTAAAAGGGTGTAGCTTGACAGGATGACTGTGAGTGTTATTTTTCTCCACTTGGCATTTGTAGACCTCCTCGACTCGGGAAGTGGTTCCCCCCCCCCCCCCCCTATTCTTGGTCGACTCCTCTTACAGATAGCAGTGACTGTAAAAATTGTAAGTTAGAGAAATGAAAAGTGAGTTTAAGATAAGAGTGTGAATATTCCGTATAGGACAGATTATGGACCGAGACTGGATGCAAGACACAAACACAGGTTAGAAATGAAAAATGAACTAAATATCACATCTTCATATCCTCCCTTTCGAGCATGTTACGGACCTTGTGGTACTCTGTGATTACCTATAGAAACTCCCATGGAAGAGGACACTCACTTTATGTTTATAGGAAGTCTTATTTCTAAGATTGATCACGACTTGGAAATGCAGCGAGAAATATCAAATTTTTTATATTTAACTTACCACACAGTTTTATAGAGCAACCTTCCGTTTCAGTTGAGGTATATCATACTAAAATTTGCTCCTCAAAAAATAACATAAATATTTATTTCAGTACTTTTGTGTTACAATTGAATATATTGAAGGATACCTAAATCGATTTGTGATTCAGTATTGCTTTTGGACTACAAGGAGCTTTTTAAGTGAAAACTTAAAACAGTGTGACTATTTATTAATACATATTTTATATATTTGTTTATGTAGAATGATATGGATTCACAGTATTAATCTAAACTTTAAGTAGGCTCTGTCAAAGCCAGAGTCACAGCCATAGAGTTGAACTTCCGGATAAACTATTTATGTCTCAGTTGGTGAGGTTGGCAGTTAAATTACTGTTATTCTTTGAATGTATTGAAGTGTCTTTGGTCAAGACACTGATTCGCAAATAGTGTAATTTAATAAAGGGAAACTTGTTCCTGGACAGAGATCTGCTTGTCTACAGTAAATAGCGTTGTATCATTCGACCAACTCATTACTAATCCAGAGGCAATATAGTCTTTTATGACAGTGGGCTTGTGAGGTGTGTATTAAAATGCACGATTAATGTACAAAATCAACTAATACTGTTGTGAAGCTCAAAGTGAAAGTTCAATAAGACATATCAGTACATTTCCATGCTGTCACTGCAGTCCTTAATAGGTTAGCATTTTCATGCCGCACCCCGGGGCAATGGTCTCTGAGATCAAGGCCAGCCCGCCAAAAGGTCGAGTTATTTTCCACTACAAATAACGGCTGTTCCAACTCTGTCCACTATTTCAGTTCTAATAGCAGACATGCCACTGAGACTTAGAAGCTAAATAGCTAACTGCTGCAATTTGCTAAAGTGAGAACTGTAGCTTTTGTTTTGTGTGCAAACTTACATTAAGATCACATCCACACTATGAGGGCGCGTTTGTGACAACATCCATGCTGAAGGCTGCAGAATCACAGGCGTCAGGCTTTTAATTGATCTGGAGGATTTCACTTGTCACGAAAGAAATATTGGCTCTTTCATAAAGCTTTGTGGAGAATGCATTACATATGAACTTTTTGTGTAGAATGCATTTATAGAGTAACATTTGTAGTTGTTATTTGTATGTTTATATGTTTACATTTTGCTCGTCAGGCCCAATTAAGACAAGAAATGAGTTTGCTCCATTCATTCCCGGTCAATTCCCTCGTCAATACTCCGTATCGGACAATCTTTCTGCGTGTGCATCCAAAACCAATCAGCTCTGCTTCACATCCTTCAAAATCCTACGTGGTCCATTAAAAATCCACCCTCTAAAACCTCTGATATACAACCCACTTTCTCCCGAGCATCACTTCAATCAAAGAGTCAGGTAATTCCTCCCTCAGTCATCTTTTCCACCAGTGTCCAGACTCTGGAGGGTCCTACTTGTCTGACCATTTATCTGGGTCACCTCACAATGCTGCAATCATCACAGGTATCTCCAAACTCAACACAATGAATTCCTGTCCTCACTTTGTCTTTTCTTATTGAATTGGCCTATAAGTCAACAGACCACAACCAGCAGTTTAAAGATTTCTTTCTAAAATGTATTTGTCAACAATTTCTCTGGTTCTCAGAATATAGAAAAAAAAAAAAAACGGGAGTAAAATACAGTAAAAGCATTGCACCTGTACAAACTAAGACTTTGAATCAGCTTTAAAAGGGAAAAATAAAGTGAACAAACCACAGTGATGCCTAATTTAACTTCACAAAAAAAACAAAGATACCCAAATTAATCTGAAAATGTCTATATTTCCTTTAACTCTGTAAACTAAACCGCACCAGTAAAACAGGATTGGAGTCTCTGCTGTGTGAGTCTGTCACAGTCTACATTTACTCCATTTCTTCTGTTGCAGACAGGCAGAGAAAAACAATAAAAGATGGATAAAGAAAGTGAAGAAGGCAGACAATGACAGAGACTAAAGTCGAGTCGGGGAAAACATTCTGAAGGGGTTTATACCCTGCTGTGTAGTTGGTCCATCTCCACGACCAGAGATCCCAGGTTGGAGTCGGCCAGTTGTAGTAATCTCTCAGGAGCTTTCTGAGGCGACAGCATGTGCTGCGGGAGAGAAACAGAGAGATGAAGGAATTACAGCGAGAAATGTCTGACTCACTTTGGCCCCAGGGTTTCGCTTTTGAACTGTGTGCTGTAGAGCTGAAATGAGGAAGACGAGCAAGAGCAAGCAAGAGGCGAGGAAGACGAACCGACAGAACTGCACCGCAAATGCATCTGATAACTGATGGTATCACATTTAGAGAAGTATTTAAACACTTTAACAAGACATATTAAAACAAGCTCATAACAAAAACTTATCAATAATATTTGTTCTGTACTAAAGTGTTTGTGTGCGATTGAAGAGAAGAGCAAGAGACAGGAAACTATTTCATAGGTTTTCAATATATAACTTTAAAATATATTCATGACATGTTTTCTCTTGTATAAGCTCAAACTGTAGTGGAAAAAACTACAATATCAATTTGAGTGTTTTATAATTTGGGTGATTTTAAAGTCAATATATCCCGGACTCCACTTTCCTATATTTGGATTAATGCTGGTTTTGGAGCCGGCTCGGCTAACAACATTAATGATTACTACACGGTGCACAATTAAGAAGCAATATTTATTATGGAAATACATAGATGTTGCAATGTTAAGTGACTTCAAATCTGCTTTGAAGAGATCTCTAAAATGTCACACTCTTCTCAGTGACTCATGAACACATCATCACACCAACGGAACAAGATTATGAGCTATGTTGAAGTGTTTTTGGGAGAAGCAGACTTGGAAACAGAAGTTTACAGGTTTGATTTCTCATAGCAGGGAATAGGTAAGTACTATGTGTCAATGAGAGAGAAACGAAAAAAAAATTGTGTTTTCAACATATAACGGAGAGCTAATTCTTGCTCAAGAGTCATATTGATGAACATCAGAGATCTGTAGAAAGGTAGAAAAGTACTTGACTATTTCAACCAGATGTCAATTACAAACTGGTTCAAGAACTTAAAAAAAAATAAATAAAAAAAGGTTTGTAATCAAGCATGACACTAAGAACTGTGAAAAGGTCAATATGAAAATCTAAGATCCAGTATCAGAGACAAAGTTATGACATCATATCAAGGAAACTGGTGAAAAATTGATTATAAATATAACTTTCCAATCATTTACAGAGGGGAGTTGAAATGTGATCTTGTTGTTTTACCTTTAATTCCTCCGTCATGTTCTCAAAGCGGTACAACACCTTATAAGGTGGCGGGAGGGGCGTGGTCAGAGTGACTTCACTTATGATGCGATACAGGCGGTCCATATCACTGATGAGCAAACCGGAGCACTCATCATCACAGGCTGGAGAGACCAATGAAAACACAGTTACACATCAAGCAGTGTGTAATGAAGCTGGCTACATTCATTTGCAATGTTTACAAAGTCAGCAAGCATTTTATTTTGCGTGTGTGTGTGTGTGTGTGTGTGTGTGTGTGTGTGTGTGTGTGTGTGTGTGTGTGTGTGTGTGCGTGTGGACATTCTTAGATGGCTTGTGACTAAGCAAAATTGAATAAGAAAGGATGTCAATGATGAGTATTTCTGGGTGTGTGTTGGTATGTTTTTGTAGGGGAACTCGTAAACACGTCAGCATGTGATCGTGGCGGGCGCTTGTGTGTTTGTGTTTAAGTGGTTTTGGCATCAAAAAGACAGGCCTGCCCATGCATGAAATTCAGCACAGAGAGTCAAAAGCACCTATTATGAGCACACACTGCAGGCTAAAAGTACACGCACGCGCACACGCACGCACGCACGCACGCACGCACGCACGCACGCACGCACGCACGCACACACACACACACACACACACACACACACACACACACACACACACACACACACACACACACACACACACACACACACACACACACTATTATGTATCATGTGTGCATGCAATTTTCTTTCTCCTTCTGTAGCCCGCGGCTGATTTATTGCACAAATTAAAATTTTTGACAAGGGAAATCAAAGATGAATTAAATAAAATAAAAAACGTTTCTACTCTATCAATCTCTGACAAAAGCAGAAGGTGGAAACAAACCAAAGCATTCATGTAGCCTCATGCAAACATATAAACAGGAGACGGGGAGTATATTGCATGTGGAAGTAAATAGCTACTTGTCAAATTCAAGCCATTCAAGAATCTCACTGTATTCACTAACTTCTACAATATGTGAAAACATCTTTTACTGCACGAGCACGAGCTGTGATGTCTTACAAAAAGCTTCTCTGTTATTGCCCTGGTGCCGCTTGGTTGCCTTTCACTTGAAGTATTTGGCAAGGCAGGTTTCTCCGCATCCCAGGCATTTACACAAAGTTTGGTGAGATTTAAGTGTGCTTGCGGGGAGAGGCTTTATTCAGATGATTTAACAAACTGCCGAAATTTACATGTTGAACTCTTTAACCCTATCTCACTTCAGAGTAAATGGATAGCAAAAAATAAGTAACTTGTTACAGCATGAAAATGATTATTCTACATTATCCATCAACATTCTATTCTGCTTTACACAGAGAGGCAGACTATCAATCACATTCACATCTGTGGGACATTTTACAGTCACCTATTAAATAAATCCTTTTGGACTGGGACTGTGGGAGGAAACCAGGGCATTGACAGAAAACCCACACATGCACAGGGAGCACGTGCAAACCGTGCAAAGAGGCCAACATTATACCCAAATCGTGCAAACCATTGCAGAGGGGAGTGTGCTAACCACTATACCACTCTTTTGTTACAGCACAGCTTCATAAATTAGGACAATATGAATGTCAGCTACTGAAGAAAACCATAAATGAACATATAGTATGTTGAAGCAGGAGTGTAGAATAACTTAAAACTGTATATTGAAAGCATATTTCAATACATGTCATCAGTGAAGTTTAGCTTAGTCATATTTGACATAGATGATAAGACTATTACAATCTTATTTAATTAAAACAGTGTACTAAATATATATCTCTCTCTCTCTCTGCCTCTCTCTCTCGTTTAGAATGTGGTGTTTAACATTTAATAATGTAGTTCATAGCACTTATAGCACACTAGCACATAGTAACTTTTTAAAAAGTTGCTGGCATTCAAATGCAAATGCTGCTATGCAGCAGATGTGAGACCAGACCTGCAGATTCCGTAAGTGCTCAGAAGCACCTGATATGATGGAGGAAAAAATAAAAGGCCAGAGTACAGGGGGGGAAAAAATGGTGTGGAGTGCAATCACTCTTCGACAAGTGAACAGCAGTATGATCACTCTACTTTGTGTAAACCATCAGGACTCATGATTATTGTCTGGATGCAGAGGCGAGCACTTTAGTGTCAAGGTGCATGGCAGAATGCGCACTACCAATTTATGAACACACGCTTTGTGTCTGAACACATAAAGACCTGAGCAAGCAATTTCCTCGCTGACCGGACAGCAGCAATTTCACATCAGCCTCTGTCTTGCAACCTTTTCTTCTGTGTTCTCACTCGCTCGCACACACTTACCTCGAGACATGCTAATGGCACCAAATTGGACCTGCCATTATGGTCATATTAAGTTTAAATTAGCTCCAAATGGTATTGAAATTATTTTCGAAATGACTTGAATCTGACTTCTGCCACCTTCTGTCTCCCGTGGCAACTAGAGAAATGGAGGTCGTGACTGCTCATTTGCATTTCATTGTAAAAATAAAGTAAAAATCACAACATCGGGTGACAATGTGGTGGTGAGCTCCAAGATTAAATAAATTGACATGAAGGATGCCTGTAGGGCTCATGAAGAGTGGTCCCATGAGCTGCTATGGTGGGCTGCTTCTGTGGAAGCATTTACACTCAGACATGATGGTTTTTATAATTTAAATGTCAAATTTAGTTTAGCTTTTTACAACCAAAGGAAGGAAATTGCATGTATGCATCCTGGATCACACATTCTCTTCTTTCAGAGCTTCATTCAACAGGATTCCAACTTTACATGCAGATCTACGGCAGAGATGGATTTAGTCAGTCACAGATGTTTAAATGGCCCAGTGGCATCATCTTTGTAAGCATCAAATCCTGCACAAGCTTCTCTGGTGGTCTGCACATGTACAATAGGCTAACTATAGGGGATTCTTAATTGTAGCCACATTTCTGAGAAAACTAGACTCTTGTATAGTCTTTTTTTGTAATACTATTTCAACAACGTAAAACAAAAAAAGGTGAAAAACAATGAGTGCAACACTGTGTGTTAGTCTTACAGATGATTCCAAATGGTCCACACACATGCCTTCCCATGCACTGGTCACACGACAATCCAGATACTCCGGGCCTGCAACGGCACTGGCCCGTGACAGGGTCGCAGGGCCCCGGCAACGCTCCCCACAAGGAGCACTTACACTCCTCACAGCGACCTCCGGGCATCCTGGGTTTGCCATGGTAACCAGTGGCACACCTAAGATGTAAGAGGTGGAGACGAGATGTGAATACCACATCATAACACCACAGTTTGAATTGTTGTTATGTTTGGGTTTGTTGTTTTAAAATTTTTTTTTTTTTATCATTTAAAACAGTATTGGTCCAAATATAGTCCTTATTATGTTGTGTTCAAGATTAAAAGAACCAATTATGTAATCATGGAAAATAATGGAATAATTTCAAATATGTTCATAAGTTTGGCCATTATAAATGTAATTAAGTCAAACATGTAATGGCATGACAATATATATTCCAGTTATTGCATTGTCAAGTAGCATTCGGAAAAAAAAGAATTCCCTCAAAATGTAATGTGTGTGTGTGTGTCTGACCTTTCACAGTATTTGCCCTCATAGCCTTCAGGACAAGCAGTACAACGGTAGTCATCAAATCCCTCTGTCACACAGGTAGGACTGAAACTAGATACAGAAAAAGTTTTGTAAAATATAGATAGGGAATATTTAAACATTTGACATAAGTACCGTTTAAAATGGTCAATGAACTTCACTTATAGCGCCTTACAGCTGTGTGAGCAGCCCCAAAGCACTTTACACAGCTCATCACATTCACCCATTGACACAGGCTGCAGCCATGCAAGGCACTGTCACTCCAATGGGAGCGGTTTGAGGTTCAGTGTCCTGCTCAAGGACACTTCGGCATGTAAACAGTCAGAAATGGGAATCAAACCTGCAACCTTCTGATTGGGAAACATTTCCCACATTGTGGAAAATCACAAAAAAAGAAGAAACGTAGAACAAAGCTTTACTTGTTTGCTGGGTGGGTGAGAGGGCAGGCACAAGGTTTACAGTCGTCTGGAGAACCTCGGACAACGCCGTAGAATCCAGGAGCGCATCGTTCGCACCGATCACCCTCCGTGTTGTCCTGACAGTTCTGCCAATGCAACAAATAACGATCATGAAAATGCTGATTGCAACCTCTTTAACTCCTCTGTGACTTTTAGCTCCAACCCGAAAACATCATTATCCACGCAGCGTGAGTTCATAGAATGTGTGAGTTTGCTTGAAAAGGAAAATTTCACTCTGTGTTTAATGAATGCAGCTGTAACACAATTTGACAAAAACACACCGTTAATCAAAAAAAAAAAAAAAAGCTTTTCATCTTTGAAGAAAAAACTAGTTCATTTCTAAGTAAAATTAAATGAAGTTAAGTAACAGTGTCATCTGTTTGTATTTGAACATTGCCACTGGCACAATACCAGTGAGGCGCTAGATTTGCTTGAGTAAGTCTCTATGGTAATCTGTATAGGTGAGTATTGTAACGTGAGGGCATGTTTCACTGTGTGTACTTAACACACAGTGACTTAAACAATAGTGAGAACAATGGATTCAACATTTTTGGCATTTCTCATGGATGTTGCAAATAAAAAAATGACATTGTATAACATTTACCTTTCCAAAAATATTTCATGAAAAGGTCACTCTGAACTTTTGTATTTAACTTCAGTTATGAATCTCTGCATGAGTTGCGTTATGAATATATTTTAATTTATAGTTGGTGTCATTTGATGTAGATGTACAAGACATATATGCACTGGAATGACATTTGAGGATCCCAGAGAGCATAGCTATGCTTCCAAATCTAATGGCAATCCAAATAAACTTAGAGAAAATGTGTGGCCCTAAAAATTGTCAAGATAAACATATTTGATTCTAATTGAGAACTGTTCCCTGCACTGTTTCCCCAAAGCTTCAATTCACAAGATAGGATCAGGATACTTCAGACAATTTTAGATGTCTCAGTCAAGATATTGCACCTTTCACTATTCATTCATCCACTAATCCATCCATCCATCCATCCATCCATCTATCCATCCATCCATCAACCAATCCCTTACAAGTTTATGTTTTTGTTTGTTGTTTTTTTTATTTGATCTTCAGCTGCGTTGAGTTTCCTGTGTTTGTATAATTGTTTTCTCGTCGAAGAGATGACAGATGGGAAGACTCATCCCAGGATCCTTGATAACAGATAAAACTGCCCTCAAAAGGCCTGGATTTGGGCAAGTGGAACAATAATCCTGACACCAGTGTTGGAGATGCACAAACCACCAGATGAAAAGTAGAAATAATAGTAGCCTACTGTGATTATTACCGGCTGTCAGCCGACATCACAACTTTTCATGGTTAGATTTGTAAAGGCATTGCTTTGGGGTGGAGAATTTACACTTCCAGTGTAATGTTTGACAACATGTTCACACAGACGTTAATGAGTTTAAATCCTTCATCTAACAAGAGACAAACAAAGCAAAATAGAGAAACAAAAAAAAAAACCTTAATATGCATAAATCCAAACTATGACAGGGAAGTGCCTGGTGTGATCACAGATGTTTCTGCAGCGTTGCTACTGTCGCGGCAGGAAAAAATCATCACTTATTTCTTTTCACCACTCACAGTTTCTGAGCCTGCCTGGGCCGTCGCACTGGTAAACTTTTATTGAGGCTGGACTTTTTCTGATAGGAAATGTGGTCATCTGCGCTCAATAATGGATGGTTTTTGGGCTGAATCCTGCTCCTGCATGATGAGGTGCCAGGAGACCATGAACACCAGCAGCCAGGCTGTTAGCTGACATGTCCGACCTCACACGTCACAGAGTTTAATAGGCCTCCTTCCTCAAGAGCAGACAGCCTGATATGCCCAATTTATTTGCAGAATTTCAATCACCTGTTGTAACAGGGATCAACACGATCCTACAATGACACATGAAAATATATACAAAATATTTCCAGTGCAACATACACACACAATATCTCTTCCTCGTTGCATCCTGGTGAATACTACACCAAAATACAGGCTATTTTTCCACCAATGCTCAATAAAATTTCACACGATGTACACGCTGTGATACACAAGGAACACACAGACGATTGCTCACTGATGCAGGCACCGAACCTCAATAACACACACACACACACACACACACACACACACACACACACACACACACACACACACACACACACACACACACACACACACACACACTCACATACTCACACACACACACACACACACACACACACACACACACACACACACACACACACACACACACACACACACACACACACACACACACACACACACACACACACAAAGAATTAGATTGCATACTGTACACAAACACAGGGCGCTCTCCTATTTGTAGCCCCCGGGGTCCTGTCTTATGTGTTTGGCTTGTTTGTTGAAAATGGGAACTTCAATCAGTTCAACAGGAAGTTGCCTCTTAACGAGGCAAGTCATTTTCATTAACTTCCTGTGTTCCTCGTTACTGCTAATTACCACAGAAACAAACTCGTTTAGCATTTTCAATTTAGCCCCGCTCCGTTAGAAAATGCTAATGACCCCGTTATGGAGGGCGAGGGAAAAAAAAATGGCTCGGAGGCAGAGAGAGAGTGTGAAGGGAATGGAAGAAATTAAAAAAGACAAAACAAAAAAAAAAAAACGAAGTGAAAACAGAAACACACAAACAGAAATGAGTAAATACATGAATGTGGACGAGAGAGGAAAATGGATGAATTGAGAGTGAGGAAATCAATGGAGAAGAAGAGGAAGAACAACGGAAGTGGAGTCGAGCAAGTCGATAAAGGAACAGCAAGAGGAGCAATACCCAGAAAAATAATATACAACACAAGTAGTGGCAGCTCCAGGAATGAACAGTCGTCTATATGCGAGGACACATGCGAAGGTGTGCTAACAACTGTCTGAATCTACATATCACCGCTGGACTGTCCCTGAACTAAAAGATCGTACAACATTATTGGCATTTTTTGAAGAATAATTTTCACTGAAACTTAGCTCCTCCTGAGGACAATCTGAGGTTGAGCCACGATTTACTGACGCCTGGGCACTGAATCTGTTCAGGCTATTCTTTTATTCTTTCTTACAACGTGTTCTGCTCTGACAGTGTTTCACAAAATAAAGTAAACAAGTTGACTTGAATTATTATTTGGTCCTGGAAACAGGAAAGAGGAAGCAGTGTGTTGAGACGTGTAAAGAAAATATGTGGCTGAAACTTTAAGTCCTTTAAGGACAATCTGTCCTTTGGACAAAGTTTGCAACTAATGAATATCTGTGTGCCAACACTGATTTGAGAATTTACTGTGTACCAGATACACGTGTACAGTGTATACAGGTCAATTATTGTTGATTATATTCACACGTTTGTTGTAATACTACAGTTTTGTAATTTTGGTGCATCATCTTGACCTGGCTTTAAACATATACATAATCCATGGCTATCAGATTTTCATACACTCAATCAAATTCACTAATCTACAATTAGATAACAATATATTGAGGTATATCATATGACTTATCTCTTTCTTTTGAATCAACCAACTGGGTGAAATGTCAAAATACACATGAAACTGAACCACCAACAGAAATTCAGGAAAACTGTGTAACTTTCTTGTAACAACGCTTATTGGAAATAAATCATATACTACTGGAAAGCATGATAATTGACCCTTTTCAATATTCCCTCATTTTTAATGAATATGTAGTTGTGGGATGACTACACGACTTTGTTTATTGCAGCCATGGACATTTATTAAAATCTCTATGACAGCAGTTTTAATGAAAAATTTTAGTTTTAATGAAAAACTTTTTTCTCTCAAAGGTTTTTTTTTTCTTCTTTCAGTTTTTGGGTTGGATCCAGAGGAAAGGAAATTACATGACGTATGAGTAAGCTGGGGGTGGTTAATTATTGCAGGGCTAATTACAGTACCTGACATCTATTCCAACACACACCACTTTCACCCCGAGCTTTTCTTCCTAGCATATGGCTGCATGGGGGTCTCTAGTGGCACACACACACACACACACACACACACACACACACACACACACACACACACACACACACACACACACACACACACACACACACACACACACACACACACACACACACACACACACACACACACACACACAGTTACCTGGCATATGGACGTCTCAGGGTCACAGGTGGAAGAATGCCCACTGCATTGACACTGAACACAGCTGCCCATGCCGACAGCAGTGGGCACACTGGACGCTGGAACAGATGCCAGGGAGCCTGGGCGGAGACGGTAGAAACCTGCAGCACACTCCTGCACAGAGAGAGAGAGGGAGAGAGAGAGAGAGAGGGAGAGAGAGAGAGAGAGAGAGAGCGACAGAGAGAGAGAGAGAGAGATTTAGAGAAGATTAAAAACAGAAACACTGCAGGTTTGCCTTTCACTGAATGCGAGTTCTCACAGTAATCCTCCACCGTATCTAAATATTGGAAAGTGCTCCTACACATACAGAAACCCCCATAATTACCCCCAATCGTTACTTCGTAATGGTACTGTTGACCACTCTCTTTTTCACACACACAATTAAGAGTTATTCCCTCCAGTAACTTTTGAACACAGACTCCCATACACACCGTCCCTCTCATACTCACCACTGCGTACATACATGAGCAGGCAGGCGCGCGCGCACACACACACACAGACACACACACACACACACACACACACACACACACACACACACCCAAACCTGCCGACGTTCATGCACGCACGGAAACAGACATGCAAGGCAACGCTCTCTTCCTCTCTCTCCTGTTCAGTAATAATTAATGGAGTCCATTTAAAGAGCCATCTGTTCCCTCTGCCAGCACTAAACGCCCGTTTAAAAATACTTTATTAACAACGACGGCAGCTACAAATAGAATGGCCATCTGTCAGCCGAGCCCTCTACGACCCAAACACTTTAAGTTTAGCCACAAATTGCTATTTGGCTTCTTTTTGGCGTGTTCTCTACTGTATCCCTTGCTTCTTTAATCATGAACACGCCTATTTTTTTTTTTTTTTTTACACATCAAGTAACAGGGAACAAAGTAAAACAGAATGGAAATAAAGCTCAAAGTTTGCTGGCCAACCTTGTATCCGTTTGAGATTAACACAATAATACTTAAATGACTTTCAGGCACCACTGTCCAGTGGAATTACCCAGAACTGTTGCTTCCATGTATCATAAGCAGTCTCTACAAAATCCTCTTTAAACTAAAGATTGAGTCACTGCTGTATGACTTCTGTGGCTTAAGTGAAGGAGCTGGACGCAGCTGAAAGTCAATTGCTTTGACAAAATCACGACTGAGTGGAGGTGATGTTCAGTGAGGCCTAATCCTGGCTGAGCAAAGAAACAGAAAGCAAAAAAAAAAAAAACCCAGGAGAGACTGAAAGGCGTCGCAAAAGCTTAAAAGTCTGAACTAAATGTAGATTGGAAACCTGTGAGACACTATTGAAAGGCAAGCCTGTGATCTCCGTGGTTTCCTCGTTCTCCTTCAGCAGACAAAAAGTATCCATCCACTCCTGGGAGCTCAGAACGGTGCAAGAATTCACACAACTATTAACTGTTAAGTTAATAGTGTAAAATGTGCCCACCAAAAATTACTAAATTATTGCAATCATCAAAGCAGTATCCTTTGATTCATCACCTGATACTTTGTTTTCATTCATTCTAGAGCTGTGCACTTTTTTGGAAGACGTATGGAAACAGAAACCAGGTAGATTATTTTAACTTTGATCTTTAAAAGCCAGATTAATAATATTTTCTTCAAATCTCCTGGCAGTGTTTGCATGATTACTTCTCAATGTGGCGTTTTGCTTCTCCATCTATGAGTTTACCTACAGCTTATAAGATACATTAGGGGCCATCTGATGCAACTATACTGTGACTGTGTGTTTTCATGTCCTGTGTTTGCTCTGTTTAGACTTCCTGGTCTCTTTACCTCGTTCTGAATTCATGTGCACACCTGCCTTTCTTTATGTTTCTACGTACCTCACAGGACAATCCAGAGTATCCAGATGGACAGACGCACTTTTCGATCTGATGGGCTTTGTCACTTTCTTTAGCTGGTCGTCCTTCCTCAGCCACAGTTAGACTGATCTCTGAAATACTGGGAGAGAAAAGTCAGAAAAGACAAAAATGTCGTGAACAAAAATGTCCCGATATTTGGCTCTATCTTCATGGTAACGTTGTCGAAAGTACAAAACTCTGAAGTAACATCTCTTGGATTTCAGCATTTTAAAGGAGCTAAACAATCATTTCAATGATACAGTAACTGCATGGTGGAGTGTTTCAGCTGAGAAAACCACTGAAGGTAATAAAGACTGACTTCATCATCACATCGTTAGATACAAATCTAAGAGAAGGTTTTTCTTACAAGGTATTCTTTATTTAACTACTCCCTTTCATAACTATTTGTGGGTCACACTGTGATAAAGTGTGTGTGTGTGTGTGTGTGTGTGTGTGTGTGTGTGTGCGTGCGTGCGTGTGTGTGTGTGTTTTACCGGCTGTGCCTCATCAAGTTGCCGTGAGACGCCTTAATTAGGATGTAGTCCACATAGAACAAAATATCCATGAAGTCCTCTCGAGTCATGGACCGGCCATCTGCGAACTTCCACTCATGCTGTATGCACACACACGCACACACAAACCACTAAACACACTGACAAATCAATTGTCCCCCCCGCAGTCAATTACTGTAATAAACCCTGTTTGCATTGACCGACTGAGGTTGGAAAAACGATCGCCAGTACATAGTCTGTTTAAGCCACAGTGGTTATTTATTGAAACATTACTTTACTTTTATTAATAGCAAACATTCCTGTGAAGTCTTACTGCACCTCTGTCATGTCGATCTCATGGCGAGTGAGCTGACCGATCTGGAGTCCTGGGATGTGACGTGTCATCAGCACGTTGTGGTTCGGACTGCCCTTGATGATGACCTGAGGCTCATAGGACGAAGGACCAGTTTCATCTCTGGCCTCATAGTAGACTGCATATTTCAATTTCCCACCGTAGGCCGTGATCTTATTAAACACACACAAAAAAAAACAAAAAAAAACACAATTGTTTTTATTGTCATACATGTTTAGCTGGGTGTTGAGAAGCAGAGCAGTTTTCTCATGCACACCTACACACAAGTACACAGTCCTACAAGGCGTCTCTACTCTACTGATCAGCAGGTGGTGATAATGTTCTAAGAAATGCAGCTCAGCATCATCAAAAGTATAAAAGATTATATGCAATAAAGGCAGAACCTTCAAGAAGCATGAACAGAATAAAGGAGGTAAAGCAAATAATGTCATCCCACAGACTGGTAGGTTCAGGTAAGGGTGGGGGCGGAGCTATGGTGGCGTTTCCTACCATGGAACCTCGGAACTGCTCTGGTAGTTTCCAGTAGTAGGGTTCAGTAAGAGTTGAGGTGACCAGCTCTGCATGAGCGAGGATCTCAGGATGCTGGAAGCTAACTCCTTTCCTTGTTTCCACCATGTTGGATTTGTCCACCAGGGGCAGCACCGTCTGCTCAGGCTTCAGCATCAACTACACACAAACGACACACAAGAACAGAGTATTACTAGGATCATCACTATATGGTATATATAGATTAAAATTAAATGGAATACACACTTAATATTTAATTGACCATTTATACAACGAGATCTTTCTTGCTGGGGTTCTGTAGCCATATGCAGGTGTAGCTAGAATAGTGGAATGCATGAAAAAGTTCCGTTCCCCACACTGTTTCATTTGAACTGACTTTCATCATTTAATAAATGACACAAACGGAGATATTTCATTTTTTGTGTTTCAATTTGTATAATTCTTATCCATCACTTATACAGTATATCATCAGTATGGCAATATGAAAACCGTTCAATACAGAAATGCTTAACATCTGGTTGTTTAACGTTGTGAAAGTTGGATTACTGACAAAACAAACTTTTTAAATATAATAAACCTGGTGAGTTTATAATGCTGCAATGTCATGTCAGGTTTTATATATCCAAGCTAAGACATAGTAAACTCAAGGTATAACTATGACTTATCTGTTAATTAACATTGATACATTGTGTTCTAGTTTCATATGCACACTTTATCATATCATCAAATGAGCAGCATCATTTAGCTATACTGAAAAAGTTAAACATGTTGTGCATACATACAGTACACTATTGATTTATCATGTTTAGTTTTACAAGAAAATAAAGAAACATCAGATGTACCAAAGACAATTTCTAAAAAAAAAAAAAAAAAAAAGGTTAATGATGGCAAGTCCAACCGTGTTCTTCTTCTCTCGTGACCTGTTGACTTTACCAGACATGTAAATCAAATGGATTTAGTCTGACATCCGTCTCTTTTAAGTGAAAATGTCAGTATCTTTGATTCCATTTCTTTCTGTGCTGGATTATTTCATGTATGCATAGACAGGGGATTGTGGAAAATTCTAAATAATCAATGTGGGTCTATGTACTATAGATCTATGCCATGCTCTAAAGTGATTGAATAAATGCATCTTTTATGCAACGTTTGATTAGAACTAGCCTTCCTACCCACACTCAAACGAGGTTGAATAGGTGAATAATTTATAGTCTTTTGGGTGTTATGTTGGGAAGCATTTCTATAGCTGGTTCACAGATGAATCAACAGTCAGAGCTTTAATGAACTGTTACTGAGCAGTTTAATCAAAACAGCTAACATCTGCCTTCTTTTCTTTTTTAAATCATGCATACAAACTTCAGTAAAGCTGTAATCTGTACACTATAATTATGTTATAGGCATGAGAAAGACCTTTATTATTTCTCCATAGATCTCACGGTGGATCTTTGTTGTTATTTATATTCTTGGTCAGGTCAGTTATTGCCAGTATATATTTTCTTTTAAGGATAACTACAGACTAAGAGTGTCAGTCGTTCTCTTGCTCTCATATGTGGAGAATATTTGACTTATTACAGGCAGAGAAAAACTACCCCTTTCTTTCTGCTCCTCTCTGTCTCCTATTTCTAGAGATGATATTTCAATATTACTTGAATAATATCAGGGTTTATTATTGACTCTGGGTTGTGGTTGAGTGGACCGATTTAAAAATAGATTCATCTGCTCAGGCCTGTCCGCATTCTCTCTCTCTCTCTCTCTCTCTCTCTCTCTCTCTCTCTCTCTCTGTGTCTCTCTTGCTCTAAGTCCTGCCCTGTTGATATTGTGTGAATAATATCTGAGACATTATGGAAGGGTGCTTTTTGGATGAACTGATGGAATTGGAAATCTATTAAGTTACCATAGCTTGGGCAGACCTGCAAAATTGGCTATATAACAGAGAGGTAGTCAAACATGAAATGGGAAACTGCTCATCTCTGTTTTAACTATTACTTAAAATAAATTCAATTCCTAATATTTATACATAGAAATAGATTCTCTCACATACACTTTTCTTGCTTGGCCAATTAAATTCCATGTGTGACAGTAACACAGTGATTAAAAAAAAGTTTAACATCTGAACTCATTCAATTAATACTAAAATGACAAAAATAAAAATACTAGCTGGTGGATATTAAAGAACTTGACCAACTTACTACATGCATTTTATGTATTTAAGTATAACATACTGCTATAGATATATCACCCAACTGAACATAAATAACTACTGATACATTGTACATAATCACACTTTGACTATTACTACTAAGAATCAGATGAAAAAAGTTCTAAATTGTTTAAAAATAAGGATGTAATAGATACTTCATTTCAATTTGTTTTATATACTTGGATTGTAAAAAGAGAATTAGTTGTTTGGTTAAGTAAATACAATCACTACGCAGGAGGGATGCATTTTCAATCCTGCCAACATCAAAAACAAAAAGCTGAGGGAGAGATATATGCTCCAGGTAGAGGGTATATATAATGTTAGTTTGGTGTCCAAGCTTGGGTTTCTGTTGTGTTTGACACAATATATAATACAAAATACAGTAGTGCACAATGGCTTGCAGCCAATAATTCACAGAAAACAAGAGAGACATGTAAATGTAAAGGTGAAATATGTGACTTTGTTCAGCATGTTCATTCATGTGTGAAATGGCACACAATAGTGTTTTACAGTGACTTTAAAGTAATGTAAAACCGAGAGAAAACACGGTCTGGTGATATTGATAACAAATTCTCAACAAATTCTCAACGAAGGGGTTAAGACTCAACCCAACATTTTTTAAATCTGCCTACTAATCTTGCACTACTTTTTGTTTGTTCAGGTCTTTATACAGCTGATTTATTTGTTAATGTTGTCCTCGTACTACTTTATAACGATAATGGGGAAAGATTTAATGATGTGAAATTAGATCACATACATAGTTGAATAAAAGAGAAGTGAAAAGCCTTTCATGATATCAGATGTGTGTCTGCACCTGTCCCTCCTCTCACCTCTGTGTAATCCCATGTAGTGCAGACACGTGAATGAACTATGTACTATGTAAGCATGGTGTATGTGTATAGTCTCCTGACATGATGAGTGTGTGTGTGTGTGCGTGCGTGTGCATGTGCGTGTGTGTGTGTGTGTATGCGTGTGCATGTGCGCGTGTGTGTATGCGTGTGCATGTGCGTGTGTGTGTGGAGAGAGTCCCACTCCACTCAGTGTAATCTCACGATTCAGTGGTTCAGAGAAAATCTCCCTCTTTCCAATAAACTCTCACATTTTTCCTGTCTTTCTCTCTGTCCAGCTCTCCCACCCTCTTCCTCGTTCTCCCTCGTTCTCTCTCTCTGTCAACAATAAATGAAGTGAATGCTTGTTCAAATGAAGCCTCTCGCCACCCTCCATCCTAAAACTCTACCGTTGCCACGGAAACGACGGTTTATTGCCAAAGGCAACCGTTTCCGCAATGAAGGCCTTTAATAAAAACACCCTGCCTCAAAAACTGATTGTCAACTTGCCGACAGTCTGCCCGATGGCGCCTGCTATTTTTGTATGGTTCTCCTTTCGACTTCAGGTTGCTGGATGTAATTTCCACACGTGTGTTTTTCAAATATTCACCTTCTTGCAAATGCTGGAATGTGTCAGGTCTCCTTCTGTGCCCTCGTAAAATACCTTACTTGTTCTCTTCCTTCCTGTTTTAGTTTGGGACTCACCTGTTTTGTCTCCATCACTGCAGACTTGTCCTTTCTGTCTTCCTTCCCTCTGTGTCTCATGTTCACCTCACGTGATTTACCTGTCCTTCCACCCTCCCCACCAGTGTATTTAAATCCTCTTCCCTCATGTATCCGTCGCCACACTGTTCTCGTATCCTTGTACGTGACATCCCACAAAATTTCTTCCTGTTTCCTCGTGTTTCCCAGGGCTTTGGACTTTCTCATGTTTGGACCTGTTGCTCTTATTTCAATTATCATCTATGTAACACCCTCTGGACCCCTTTGCCTGCTTGTGACAACTTGACTCTCATAATAAACTCATTGAACTTTACTATTGCCTACATCACCTCACATACATCCGGGCGAGCAGAGGCGTAGACAACAGTTGAATGGATCCGCCATTCCCTCCTGTGTAATACTCTACAGAGCTTTACCAAGACCTGGTGACTGTGTGGAGCGGACAAAGTCATCAAGTTTGGGACTCCTGTTGCAGAGGGGCTTTGAGACACCTTTCTGCTCGGTCTTCCAGGTTCCATCAAAGACCATCTTGCTTGTCTGGAACTCCTGGAGCAATTCGACAATCTGATCACGCTACCAATCAAGAACAATAACTGGCCCACCGGTGGAATCGAGTCCTGGAGCACCCCTTCATTATATCGAAGTTCGGTGAGAAGACTGAACTCTCAGAAGGCTAAGTGGGTATTGATTTTTAATCGTTTCAACTTTAACCCTGTCTTAATGACATCGGGAGAAAAAAAAGTTAACCTGATGCCCTCTTGTGGCTGTATGACCTGATTCCTGGCCTCGAGACTATGGGCACTATCCTGCCCAATACCTGCTTCATGGGGGCAGTCTCATGGGAGATCGAGGACAGGGTCAGATGGGCCCTTGAAGGCGTAACGGTCCTTGGGAAGTGTCCATCCAACCTCCTTTTTGTGCCAGGTTCTCGGGTGTCAAGTAGTCCACTGGGCCCACTCTCCCGTTGCCCATGTCCTGGTCCCCCGTGCCCCCACAACCTTGGTCCGACATCAGTGGTCACTGGGTTACCCATGCCCGATGGTAATAACGACCAATTGTATAATTGATAAGAAAACCACTAAAACTGTCTTGCTTCAATAGCTAGTTACTGCCTGTAAAACAACTTAAGAGACACAAAAAGGACGTGAAACTTATTTTCCATGAGTATGGATAGAATTTGATGACATATTGTACTTATGTAAAACAGTGACAAAAATGACAAACACGTAAAAAGAAAAAAAAAATACTCACTCGCATCCTGATAAGTCCTTGAGCCTCTGTGCAGAAGGGAGTCAGCCCATAACAGTAACACTTGCTGCAGCCCAGTGGATTTCGTGCCGTTAACCCGAATGTGTTTGGCTTACAGCGGTCACAGTTGTCTCCTTCAACGTTTCCCTAAAATGACAAACGGATGCAGGTGAGCAAAGTTTGGACCATTCTCTTGAAATGCATTCACCAAAATACCACTTTCTGTTTAGAATGCAATGTTCAGGTTAGGGTTTGAACCCTCCCAAGGCCTCTATTTGACCAGCGATGACAGTGTTTACAGTCAATAAACATTAACATCTTTTTTAACAATGTTTTTACTCAACTAAATTGGATCCCACATGGAGAGACTGAAATACGCAGAAGCAATATAACTTGGATAGCACATTTAATGCCTGTGCTGTGTAGGCGTAGTGGTGGAAATCTCTGCTGGCCTGAATGTTTACATTTTGAGTAAATAAGTTGAGGGATGACTGATCTAAAATGGAACCATGGACAGGGATGTGTATTAAGGCTTCTCGCAGCAAAGAAAAGGCTCACAGTGCTGTCAACACAACATCATCTAATTAATGTTGAGTTCTGTCAAAAAGTTCTGGCGTGTGGTGAGTGAGGACCGACAACAACAGAGGAATGTGAAGGAGTAAACTTCAGTATTTTACACCATTAAAACTTGTTGCGCGAAAAGAGAATCTGTTATGTCAACCCTAAATAGGGCACCTAACTACCAACCATTGGATGATCAGACATTGTTTCCATCAAGCGACTTATGGATATCGCTCAGATAATGCATACAATCTTACCCAACCAAACCAGAAAGAGACAGAGAGGCTGTGTGAAAGATGGTCAACCGTAAATCAAATTCTCAAACCTAATGTATTTCTTTGTATCAAGAAAGTCATTTTTGAAATATAATGTGTGCATGCCAAGTCAAAATTGAAATGACGATAGACAAACTTTATATATCCCTGAAGCTGAATATGGCTCATTACCTTGCCTCTAAAGCAGCAAATTAAGACTGCATAGAAAAATTGCATAGAAAAACTGTTCCTGGAATGTGCAAAATTATTAACAATTGACTGTTGAGTATTTAGGTGTTATGCCTGGCCAGGCTCTACCGGAACCACAGCCATCTTATATTGGTATATGACCTGATATGCGAGGAGCCACAAACATGTATCCTTATTTGACATTGACAGAAATATCTTGTTCGTTCCTTCACTTCATTCACAGCTCTTCCTATCAGTGTTTTCAAGCCCCTACGTGATCCTTCTGTTAATGAAGTTGAATCTTACAGTAAATCCTCTGAGGTTTTCAGATCTTTCTCTTAATGTTGACAAGGTAACATCCACACCCACAACTTACAGTCTTGGGCAATCTTCTACACCATCCATATCCATTTTTAATTAATCTCAAAAACTTGCACATATTGATGTAACCGTGTTGTTTGCTGTGCTTTAGCTTTGGACATGCAAAACTATCGTTTAAGATTAGATATCTGCTGTGTCAATGCTATTTTTGATCTCTTAGCTGAGTATTTTCATACACTTTATGACATCAACATAATGTTTATAGCTTTTTAGATTTTTGTGTACGATACAATGCACTGAAGAACGTTTATTTAAGAAGAAAAAATGTGCAATTTTTCAAATATGTGCAGCCTGGGCTGTATACTCAGTATTTGTAAACTCATGGTATAGTATATGAAATGTTCTCCTATACAGAGAGCTTATGAATAGACAGGTAACAAGAATACAGGCAGCATAAAAACCAGATGAAGAGAGGGACAGCTGATGGATGTCTGTCTGAGTGACAGGCAGGCAGCCGCCTACCTGTTCACAGAGAAGATAACACCCATTGATCTGGAGTCTCATTACAGGCCATAAATTAGGTGTGTGTGTGTGTGTGTGTGTGTGTGTGTGTGTGTGTGTGTGTGTGTGTGTGTGTGTGTGTGTGTGTATTTGAATGAGCTAATGCGATCCGCTTGTCACAGTGGTCCCATCAGAAGTAAATGTATGCTTTGTCTAACTGTACATGAGTTTCTATGCGTGTGTATGTGTACGAAATCACTGTGCATGGGTGTTTGTTTGAAGGAAAGTGAGAGCGTTAAAGTGACTAAATGGTGACAGAGCAATTCTATTAAATCAGTTTTAGTTCTCCCCTATATATCATTCAAAACATTTCTTATTTTTTTACATTAACCCCCACCCACCTACTGCAATCCCACCCTCCGCCCACCAGTTCCGTATATATGTTAAGTTACATTCCAACATTCTGTTAGAAACGGCTTCCAATTTTCTGAGTAGATGTCCAATTTCCTATTAATTTTATATAGTATATACATCTCTCTTAAGACGCAGTTTCTGAAAGGACAGTAAACCATTCAGAGTACGTAGGGTTGCAATCCCCATACAAAGAAGCCCTCACAGTGGTGTAGTGGCTTGTACGCTCTCCACGCTTTCCAGGTTTTCCCCCACAATGGAAAAATATGACTATACAGTTACAGGCAGTAACTGCATGAACTACTTTCATGCACCATTCTGTCGTTTCTTTTAATTCAGTTATCACAAAACGTGGAAAGGGTACAGTAACAAAAGAGGTACATTAATTTAGTGGTTATATTTTAAGGGAAATTCAACATAAGGATTTGTTTAACCAAAATAGCAAAAGCATATATACACTAGTATTGATTGGTGGAGCTGCACAGTGTTGGTGTGTATATATGAATGTAGAATAGAGGCTGCTGCACCGAGACTCCAGTCATATTCAGCATTGTGACATTTACCGGTATAATTACGCATAAACACACATGCACACATATATTATAAAACACAAACACGAAAACAAAAGGAAAGAGAAAGCACCTGAAGTAGGTTTTAAATTTGTATTGACATTTAAAAGCTAAACTATCCTTCCTGGCTTTTGGAAAAATAAATACCACATTTTTGTCACACTGTTTTCAAAAACAGTCTCGCAGGACCTGAAGTGAACTTTCGTAAAAGTATGGCAGCTGTGCAGCATTTCAACGGTCATGGTACTCTCTTTTAAACTATACTGGAAAGGACTATTAGCAAATGTAGGCAATTATTTTAATGTGTGGGTGCTTTACCTTGCAGTTACACTTTCCTGTCCGATCCGCACATCCACACACTCCCCTCTCCAAGTCGCAGGTCTCGCTGTCCGATCCTGAGATGTCACACTCACACTGGATGCACTGTGGGGAAATATGGAGGGCAGACAACGCCAGGATTCTGTTATCAACACCGTAACAGGCACAGAGAGGAGTTACCAGAGTGTGTCCTCGCGTCATGCTTCACCAAACCATTAAACTTTACTCCAACATGAAAATGTTGCCATTATCTTCTCATTCCAACGTCAGCTGTGAAGTTCAGACAAACACCAAACCCAAACTTGTTTTTTATTTTTTTCCTTTTTCACCTCAATTACTTTTTTTTCTAAAAGTTTTGAATTTACTGAGACTTTGACCATTTATTCAGTAAACAAACATGCTCTTTATTTCTGTAAAACTTCAATAATTGGTAAGAAACCAAACCTTTGAGTCTTCTACGCTAAGAAAACCCATAAAGAAAACATCACAGTGTCTATGAACACTCAGATGTCCAAAGGAGCTCCAGAAACTGTAAACTCTGAAGTATACAAACAACAAAAGTATTAGCAGAGTTACAATTTGGCCACTTTACCTGAGGAAAATCTCTGTATCCAATTTGACACTCATTGCACTTCTCTCCTCTGAAGGAGTCTCGACAGAAGCAGCAGCCTGTGTTCACGTTGCACTGCTGGGTCACCGAGCCAATCACACTGCAACCACACCCCTACGGTAAAAAAAGACGAGTTAATTATATATATATATATAGACACACACACATATACATTTGAATTCAAAGTTTTATGCAATGCAAACTTCCATTTGCATTAAATACAATTTCTATTGAGCATTTCTATGGAGTTCGCATGGTTTTGTTTTTGCTTGCATGTCTTTTTAGTCAATCGGCAGGAGATGTTAAGTCCAATGACAAAATGAAACTGATATAAAAACCAAATGCAATTCACAAGATAAGCTTGTATGAAGATGATGTATTGCTTTTTCTACAAAAAATACAGACGACCTTTTCTGAAACGTCAAAGTTGCTCTGTTTCGCCCATCAAAGAAGGTAATGGACTGCATCGCTAATTAGGGAAACTTAAAAGCACTAAATATGCCTTAACAACACACACACACACACACACACACACACACACACACACACACACACACACACACACACACACACACACACACACACACACACACACACACACACACACATAGAGAGAGAAATAGCAGAGATGTGAATGAATGTGTTTTGTGTCAGTCAAGTAATGAATTGCTGAGTACAGGAAACTCCATTTATATCAAGCATTACAGCAACAATAAGAGGCTGACTGGGGGAAGTCAAACCATTTATAAAGCTATACCTGTTAATCAAGTGCTGGCACTGTGTTAGTGTTGCTTTCTCACTCAAAGCAATCAGTAAAGACGATAGCATAATAATACAGACTACTGACAGATGCCTCAATCAAAGATGAAAACACCATTTAAACAGATGTTTGCCACTTGTGCTCGAGGGCAAATGTTGCAGATATGCAATCACAATCAAAAGCTAAGAAGCTGGAAATGTCTGCCTGTTCCAATGACTGTGCCGATGAAAATAACTGCAGTGAATGAAAAAGTACTGGTGAAAAAAAAGAGGTTATTCTGAACAACCGCATTGCACTGTTCATGAGTTCACAATTCACGGCTAAAGCGTTGAGATTCTTATGCTTTTCATTATGGATTATTGTGCACAAACTCTCAAGTGAGTTAAATATTTCACCCTTGTTAATCTGCTTTGTTGTTGTTATTTCCTCTGTACATTCCTGATTTGCCATGTTTCACTTTGTTCTGATGTCTTTGGCAGCTAATCTTGTGTTTGTTTTAGTCCCACATAGATCTGTTCAATTCCTCTTTGTTGTGCTGATGTCCTCCTCTGAAATAATGTGCCGTTACACTAAGACATACAGTACTTTCATGTTCACGCCTCTAATTGCTAATAGCCCATTGCACCTCCTAATAGTTCACTGTAATTGGCTGCCTCGCGGCCCTTTGGTTAGATCGTTTCAGTGCAGGACAATCCGTTTTCAAACACTTTCAACAAAGATATGTTTGAAACAAGTAAAAGAAAACGGAAATGCTGAAATTACAATAAAAAAATAGATGGTAAAGATGGGGTAGGAAAGAAAAGGCTATATAAAAAAAACATAGTAAAATAAATACAGAGCTGATTTAGGGAGTAAAATAAAAAATAAGAGCTTGTGGAAAGGAGCATAAAATAAAGAGAGATGGAGAAAGAAAATGAAATAAAGCAAAATGTCGTCAAATTCATAATGACTGTAAGTGCAGTGTAATAACCTAATATCATATTAATTTAATTACCAGACACTAGCTTTCTAAAAATTGTGCTTAGTTAGTAATTTATAATGCCAAATATTTTAAGATCAGGTAATTAGCAGTAATATAAGTGCTATTCATCCATTAACAAAATGCTATTTATTTTTCTCCATCAACAATTATCACAAATTTCAGAATCAGACAAGCTATTTATGCTGTGCTGGGAATACAATATATGTCCTAACTTTTTTGGATTCGGATTGTAAACCTACTGAAATAGCCTATTAATTATTTTAGCACCATCTCTGGATCGACCATCTCCCTTGTCCATAATCGCGAAGTCACATCAAGTACCATCCCAGGTATGATCCATAATAGTCCGTTTTGAGCCTACCTTGCATCCAGTTACGATGTCGTGGCCCCAGTGGTTGGGAGCGCAACGGTCGCAACGTTCGCCGATCGTATTGGGAGGACAGATGCATTGGCCAGTGGAGGCGTCGCAGTTGTTCCCCACATGACTGCACTGACAAGCTGCAGGAAACATAGAGGAGAGGCGAGACAAAATATACACAAAAAGTAAGTTTTCTGTTTGATCCTGCACTTTATTTAAATTTTTTATTTAGAATTTGTCATTATTGGGAAATGCATTTGAGGGATGAGCAGTGGCATTTATACGTTGAAAAATGTGCCAAAATGTTATCTTGGTCAGAAAAAAAAAGTTACAAAGAGCACGCCAAAGCCATTCTGCTGGCAGGTCATGCTTTATTCTTTTTTTTTTTCCCCCCTCTTGGTAGTCTCGGTAAAAGGCTGCTCCGTGGGGGACGAGGGTTTTCACCGGGGGATAGAGTTTGGTCCTAGACTGAGGAGATCTGTGATTGCGACTGGTTGCAGACTCTCATCTTGATGATTCAAGAAACACATTGAAAACAAGCATTGAGAGCTGCCAGTCAGACGCCTCATGGTCAGATTCTCAGGGCCTAAAAGCTGAAAACAAGAGACAAGCACTACAGCAAGAAAAGCTATTTTTCCAGTGGAAAAAAGAAAATTGGGCAAATCTTAGCTGCTCATAGCAGCTCATAGCACAAATGCATGTTCCTAACAAGGAGCTAAATAAAGGGCTTTCCAATGGTGTCAAATGTAATGCCAAGAAGTGTAGTTACAGCAAATTATCTACCAAAAACAAATGTCCATCATTTTATTCTTAGAATAGTTATCATAATTGAAGGCAGTTTAGGTGTAAACAAATAATAATAATAATAATAATAATAAAAAAAAAAAAAATAAATAAAAATATATATATATATATATATATATATCACTTATTTATGTCTTTTTGCAAGCTGAGAATCCCATTTGTATTCTCTGGTAAATTCAGGGTAGATATTAAAATCTAACTAATATAATTGTTCTGATTTGGATCTTACACCGTGTTAGCGATCTTGAGATGGATCAAAGCAAATAATCCCATGCCTTTCTTGTATTTCTGGGTTTTCTTTCCTGGCAAACTAAGCAGTGTTCTTCTTGGCTGCTAATTGTATTTGGCATCAATAATGTTTTGCATAAGGAGTATTGTGGGAAAAGCTATTAATAACCATACTTGATCTGCAGGGGTGCAGATTACTGTTTGTGGGACCCAAAAACTTTGAGCATCTCTTTGCCAGGGTTTTTGATCATTTAAATATGTTTCTTTATGTAAAAAGGAAGTCATGACATTGTAATAAACAGCGAAAAACAATATGTAGATTTCTCATGTGAACACACACTGAGACGCTGGCTATACCATACGAATTAGGACTGGCTCAGCAAACCTCCAGAGTGAGTATAATTTCAATAAATGCCTGAACAAAAGTCCATATTCTAAAGAAATGACACTTTCTCTGACTTTCTCTAACTATTTCCATTAAACACACACTGCATTTGCAAGACTATCTTTGATGTAAGTTCAGCTCTAAATAAACTCAAGCTCAAGCCGCACGATTTGGCCAAACCTTGACCTTTAATTTGAGGTGTGAAAGCAGACATATTCTTGGTGTTAAATCCCAGTAGACCTCGCATCGAATCACTGCTGCGGAGAAATAGGCTTTCAGTGTGGAAATGAAGTGCCTGAAACAGCCGCATTAAAATGCACCGCACTGATTATAAGTTAATATTGTGTCAGCGAACAGACAGTGACAGCAACAAAATAACAATGTTGTGAACTGACAGTGGATTTCATAATTTGCAGATGTGTAAACAGATGGAGCACATATACACACTGTTCTGTTTTTCCAGAGGATTAGTTTTTAGCGTGCCTATAAAATGCATATTTCAATATATTTAATCAGATTCTTCTCAAAACCGTTTTCATAATCACGCTGAACATTTAATATTTACTAGCTGTTTGATTATTTCACAGTAAAGATTATAAAGAGTTTAGAACTAATGCTATTCCTATTCTGTATGTTTAAACATTAAGAAACATGACATCAATGTGAAATCAGTTTGTCGTGGTGAATTTGTATTATCTTTAACCTTTCTCTTAGATTGCCTACAAAGTTTGAATTTTCTCCATTATGCTCCTTATTCCTTCTCTCCTCCAGTCCGTTGCTTGTTTCCATCACTACATTGCTGTATGATCATATACCATAACACCATGCGACAATGAAACGAGGAGGGTTTTACAGTTTTGGACTGTTTTTCACTCTCCACAAACAAACTCATTTATGTCTACTTTCTATTCATTAGATGATTTTTACATATTTTTTTACACACTCTGAAGATGATGATTCAAAGTTAGAGTGAAAGAGTCAAAGTAGATGATGATCACAATTACTCATTATGGAAAGTGAACAAAAGTGAGTGATTAAGCTACAACAATACAAGTTTGACTGCCAAAACTTAAGTTAAAAACAAACACACACACAAAAAAAACCCAAACATTTAGGTAGAACTCATAATGTGTTTATAAGAAGTCCATCCATCGTTTTTGTTTGTTTGGAGTTGAAACGTGGTCTGTATTGATGATAGAGATGGATTATTTACTCAACTGTGATTGTGTGTTTGTGCGTATAAATACATCCATATGACCAACTCATCCATCAAAGGGTTAAAAATACATTGAAAAAAAGGCATTGTTCATTGTTCTTATTTCTTTTATTTCTGCAAATCACTGCAACATGTAGCTCTGTGCCTCAAACAGAATTCAAACACGGATCCCCCACACTTATGGTCAGGATATACAAAGATAAAAAATGAATGTGGAGTGGGTTGTTGTTTTTTTGTTTTGTTTTGTTTTGTTTTGAACAGACTGCTGATTGTTCATGTCTACTTTAAAGTACTGCAACAAGAAGCAAGTGGCTGGTAACCAAGTTTTTTTTTTTTTAAATCAAGGCGCACATTTTTCACCATTGTCTTACCTGAGGGCAATAAAAGATTTTACTTTGTATTAATAATATGACAGCCCCATCAACCTGAAGTGTGCAAAACACATAATTACTCTGTCACAAACAATTGGTGTAAACTTAAAAAAAAAAAAAAAAAAAAAGAACAAATCAGCAGTTTAATAACAGCAGCGCTTCTCAAGTGCGGACTTCATTATAAATGACAGTAGGGCAGGTTTATATCCATATGTTTGATCCTATGAGTTTGTAGGTTTAAGGAAGAATTAAAGATCTCCTCTTACGTGTGCAGCCGCCCTCCTGGAAGTTGAAGTACCCCCGTGAACAGCGGTCACATTTGGGTCCAGAGACGCCGGGTTGACAGCGACACTGACCGTTCTCGTCACAGTCAAATGACTTCGATCCAAAGGAGTTGCAGTGACACGGGACGCACACTCCTCCTGTACTGATGCCGTGGGTCTGAGCCTGGTTAAACACACACAAATATGTACAATCAGTACAAGTGAACGCATTTAGAAAAACCGCGTTACATGATATGCGCAGACTCAAAAACTCAAGAGATTACACTGATGTTAGATGCGAACGTTATTTCTTGCAGGGAAATTGAAAAAAAAAAAATCAGTGGTTGCATGATTTATAACAAGCTAAATTATATGGCCTTAAATTTAATTGCATTTCAGTTTAAAACACAGCAAAATCTGCACAAATGGTTAAAAACAACTCCAGTCTGTTAGTTTATTCATCTGGTCGCTGACATTCATAAACTCCCTAATGTCTGAAATAAAATCCACATACTCATTAAAATCAAAAGAAAACAAATCCAAAACCATTTTTAAAGTAATGTGACAGAAACAAAATATATAAAGAGCTTTTCGTGATTTACCTCAGAGAGAAAAACACGAGTTTGTTGAAACTATTGACATTTACAATCTTAAGTAGCAACCAACATCTTGAGTAACCTAAAGAATTGACATTTTATATTAAAGAACATTCCCTAACAGAAGTGTGATTTGGAGAAAAATGGAAAAATGGCCCTGGCATTGAAACCCAGATGAACACACCTCTCTTTCCATGCAAAGTTTTTATTAAGGTACCCCAAATCATGACATCGCCAAGAATAAAAACCATATGCGTTTGAAATGTACTTCTTTAGTGTTTACTGGGCCTGTAGATTGTCTGTATAGAGACTGCATGTTCTCTTTGTGTGTGCGTTGGGGATTCTCCAAGCAAATGTCCACGGCACGCATTTAAGGATTAAGGATGATTGCAAATTGCCCAAACCAGAGTGTGTGTGACTGCTTGCCTCTATGTGTTTGCCCTGTGAAGGAGTGGAGATTAGTCCAGCAGGTACCCTGCCTTCACTCATAGTCAGGTGGGATCGCTGTATGACCACTCCTTGTATAAATTGGATCTCCAAAACCATACCAGTTAAAAAAAAAAAAAAACACCCCATGCCACTTAAAACACAGCACTGTCATCCACATGCAGTGTGTGTTACCCCTGTCTTGGGCCTGTACGCCCCCCGGGGACAGCCCCCCGTGCGGGAAGAGCCCCCCCATCTCTGCTGCACAGCTTCCAGGGAGATGCGCTCCACAGGCCGGCGTGTCTCCCGCCTTTCATAACCTTGGCGACGCAGGTCGCATCGCCGGCCGACAAAGCCGGCGCGGCAGATGCAGCGACCCTCAACATCGCAGCGCTGGGAAATAGATCCGTGTTGGCTGCAGCGACAGGGCATACACTCCTGACGCTCAGCGTCCCACCAGCAGTTAGGCTGGACCGATAACAAAACTCGGGTTAATAACAAGAGAGAAACTAAACAAACAGAAACATCTAATTTATCTTGCGTGAGATAACGATCGATAATGTGATGATCTTTTATATTCTTGTAGTATAACATGGCCATTGGGATCACTATATCCCCCAATGTCTTAAATCAAGCATTTAATCGTAAAACACACACTTTAACACATTTTTGGCCTCATTATGCAGTTATAAATAGACAGACATACACAAGTAAAAATATTCATGATCAATATTGATGCAGTAGATATGCATTTGCTAATTTGCCACATAAAAATAAAATAAATAAATAAAAAATACATTTACAAAGACATTTAAAAAGAAAAGTTATGTAAAAACTCAATATTACAAACTGAATGAAAAAAGAAAGAATGTCTGGCTGGCTAATTCATTTATGAATTTTTTTTACAAATACGAGTGGAATTCCTTATGATCGGAATCGTTTTATATGTAAACAAATAGAATCGTATGAAATAATGAACTTCAATGGGACAAAATCATTACGTCATCTGTCGCAATACTTACCATGCACTCATCACACTGTCGACCGACAACATTTTCTCTGCACTGGCACTGTCCTGTTTCCTGGTTGCAGGCCTCGGACACAGAGCCGTTAGTGTGGCACTGGCAGGCTGCAGGAGAGGAGGGGAAGAGCGAGGAGAGACTGAGAAGCGGCACATGTAAGAATGAAACAAGTTGAGAGTGTGTTTACGCCACACTACGGTGCGTCGGATAAGAGCTTAGATCCTGCTTAAGGTCTCCTTCAGGATTAGCCGTTGATATCCACTTTAACATCCTACTCACTCTACTTTAGAGAAAACCGTCTGTTGCCCAAATAGATTCTTCAGTCTAGTGGGCTGACTTAGTTTTAGCAGGCTTTACTTTGCACATAAACCGAAGAGAGAGAAAAGAAACATAAAAAAAATATCAATATCAAAGGCAAAATAAATAAAAAAAACAGCTTGTGAGCAAAATCTGCAATGAGACAGTAGATAAAGAACTTCACAACTTGTATTAGATACACAGATGACAATACTTTTTAGGCAATTTGCTGTTTACTTGCAACTGACTGTTCTGTTTTTTTTGTTCAGAGCACAGTTAAGTCTGAGGTTTCTGGGCCTTGAAGAGCAATCTACACACTTTTAGGTTTTACATCGGATGCCACAATCTCAATTTGAACTAAGCACACAAAGTCAAAATCAAGAGTAAAGCGGCTGCACAATTGGAAGGGATTCGTCACAGTGTGTCCATTTTTCATGTTTGTATTTCCTCGTCTATCCTGCTGTCGAACTTGTGCTCCCTGTCTGTGTTCACTGTATTTTTTGTTTGCCTCAGTGTCCCAATTTGTGATCCTTTTTCGCACGTGGTCATGATGTTCTTGTGAATTCAATCTGACATTAGAGAATGTAAAAATATGCAGTATGCAAGTTTGTCAAGGTATTATGTTATCGCTGATTGTTGCAGGAAGGGTGATCAAACATATTGTGAAAAAAATAAATACATGTGACAATAGATTTGTATTTGTACTGAACAGGAGCAAGAACAGAAACAGTAAACATATTTATATTGTTTTATGATTTGCACAGTTTTAACTGCAGTGCTCCCCCTTGTTTTTTGTGGAAGTGACTAAATCTAAAGTTACACGTTGGAAAACAAGTGGAATGCAAGACTTTTTTTTTTTGTATGTTGTTTCCAGTTACTACCTGATTATTTTCATTGAATCCTGTTGGTGCTACTTGGATTTGATGCACTTCTGCCTTACTGAAACATAGTAGTCATAAATTCTGTCTCGCTGCTTCATCGCTCTTTCACTGCATAACATCCAGTTCATAGGCTGCATTGCTTTTACGTTGAATTGGCAATTTACACCCAAAACCTACGCTCACATCAGCTGTTTTAGACCTCAGCTATTTTCTTCCTTCCTGTTTGATTATGAAAACTTTATCTGACTTCAACTTTATTAAAAACTCTTTTTTTTCTTAATTCTCCATGGAGGATGAAGACACACCCACAAATGACAATCAACCCTTTAGATATACAATTAAAGACTTGAACATAACAGCTTCCATCTGGTGGATGGGCTGTCACACACACAGACACACATGCACGCACGCACGCACACGCACCCACACACACACACACACACACACACACACACACACACACACACACACACACACACACACACACACACACACACACACACACACACACACACGCACACACACACACACACTCTCTGTTTTACCTCCTGCCATTCTCGCCTCGTAGATGTAAAGAGACAGGACAGACCTGACTGTGGGATGGGAGGTGGGAGAGGGAGAGGGACACAACAGATGTCCACACTAGAGCACGTACAGAGGATTCACGGGGAAAACACACATACGGTACACAACATACATTAGATTACGCTTCACACACAGAAAAGCACGCATGGCCTCCCACACATACACTACTACTCGACTGCACGCGTGCAGATTTGCACACCCACAACAATGCCTGATTGAACATACAACAAAACATACACATACAGACCATTTCTGTGAAACACCATCATCCAGTCTCTCAGCCCCCTAGCTTCACCCTTTGGGGACCATCTGGACTCTGCTCTGTCAGTTTTTACAAGTGCAAGCCTTGTTGTGAGATAAAATGTTACTTTTTGTTGTGTTTTAGTTTTTTTTTCCAGTAATCATGGTAAAGATATTTTTACTTCAACTTGAAATTATGTTGTGTTATTCAGGTTCCTGCAATCTGTCACATCAATAAAGAGTGGGAGTGTTCATTGCCCATCAGTGATGCAAGGCGCTGAACGCTCTTTCCAAACAATTTAGGCATTGTTTTGTAAGTCAACCAAACATTTTCCTTGTGCTTTTCTCATATTGTTGTTTCAATGTGCTCTCAAGTACATTTCAGATTTCTTCTATGGTGTCTTACAATGAACACGCAGTCACGCATCATAATGAATGTGTGCAGAGTCAAAATTCTGAACCAACCGTAGTTTCATTTCAGCATCTATGCATGTTTTTCCCCATAGTATCATGACTTGCAGTTTTTGAGTGGCCTCCTCAAATAAGAGCAACAACAATATTCTGTTCATAATTACAAGAAGTTAAACATTAATATTCATTTAAAAGTCACACCTTCAGAATTATTTTATAAGCTGGACCTCACACATGCACTTAAATGTTAATCACAAGAGAAAAACAAGATTCTGCGTAGGTGTGCGTTAATACCTATACAGTCATTACACAACACAAACATACATGTGGGAGAGGACAGGATACACCCTGGACCAGTGACAGTCCATCACAGGGCAAACACCGGGAGACAAGCAACCACACCCACTCAACATTCACACCTAGCGGCAATTTAGGGATCACCATTCAACGTCACATGCATGTTTTGGACTGTGGGAGGAAACCGGAGCACTTGGAGGAAAACCCATGCACACATAAGGGGGACATGCAAATTCCACACAGAAAGGCCTGGCCAGTATTTCAACCTGGACCTTCTCACTATGAGGCCAGATTGCTCACCACCGACCTACCATGCAGCCCTTTATACATATAATTCATAATTTATTAGTTAAAATTCATATTTATCAATTAGAATGAATTTGACATCCTCTCTACAGTCCTAAGAGCCTGTTCTAAACTATAATGTGATGCTTACAAGATTGCAATATTGCAAGATCCACTGAGTGTTTGAAAGTGAAGTTTGTATGCACCATATATGCAAAAATCCGCCATAACATTAGGATCATCCTTCTTCATATTTCAACTTTGAGGATGACACCTATCTACAGTCTGTGCATACATTTCCCCATCTAATAGGTACTTCGAAAGCGATATCGTCCTTGCTATTCAATTGACTTGGTCATAATTTTATGGCTGACCAGTGTCTGATTGACCACATTGTTGTTTAGAGAAGTGTAATGCAGTAGTGTGATGCAATGTCTAAAATAAGTCTGTAACTAACTCAATTTACATGCACAGCAATTAATCATTGATTCACTAAATTATTTGAGAGGTTGTGTTACTACTATAATGTGATTCTTTCTTTAATAGCGCCTCTCCCCACTGCCCTGAAGTCTTTGACATGTGAAAACATTTTCAACAAGACAAGACCAAATGTTTTGAAAATAACAAGAGCTTTTACACTTACTCTCTTTGTACTCCCCAGTAAATCCAATAATAAACTGGAATATGCTAACCATGTTATTAAATGGCAAATGGATTTTACATATATAACGCTTTTCCACCGCTTCAGCAGGTTCACAAAGCACTCTACACCGTTAATCACATTCACTCGCACATTAAAATTATTATTATTATTATTATTATTATTATTATTATTATTATAACATTTCTGAAGTATAAATACATCATACATGATAGTTCCTATCATCTGATAGCTTGCATCAGATTTAGGTAATTTTGATGATCTTAATTTTTATTCCAGCAAACTGTGGTTGTTCTTATCTTTACCTCATACCAAAAACATGAAATCTGTACTGTAGCTTCTGTGTTAGTCTCAATCACAAAAAGACACTGTGGGTTTCCAGTGGTGCTCCTTTAGGTTTCCATAGTTATGAATGAAAGCACACACACGCACGCACGCACGCACGCACACACGCACACACGCACACACACACACACACACACACACACACACACACACACACACACACACACACACACACACACACACACACACAGAGGGAAGAGTGGACACCGAGCAGATCGAGTGGTTGGATCCAGGGTTAAGCCATCTGACTGAGGATGACTCAAAAAAGGGAAAAAAAGGTGGGAAGAAAAGTGTTTCTTGTTTCCTTTTTACTTCCAGAGCTCAATACAGGATTCAAACGGGCAACCTTCGAACCACACAAGCTTTGGAAATAAATCCTATGTTGCAGTAGCCTTCACCAATGCCTAGCTATTTCTGTTACCTACAGTTAAATTGAAACACACTTGAATGAGGACTTCTTATTACAAATCAGCTGAGTGACTTTTTATATTGAATACGAGGCGAAACAAGTGGCTCAATGGCAGTACTTGCAATAAGGCTGCCAAATTTTGGGAATTTTGATCTTTTTCTTGGCTGCCACAATTCAGTCATGATTGTTGGGGATAACAGAAATGCAGATGCCGGGTTTTTTTAAAATCATTTTATTTTACTGCTTCTCGGAGTCCTCAGTCCTCTGAAAAGTACCAGTGCCTCTTTCATAACAACATTAAGAAAGAAACATTTAGAGCTGTAAATTGTTCCAAAGACACCAAAAGAGCTTATTGATCAACTGTTTGAATCACCTCTGAGATGTTCAGTGTGTGTCAAACACAAAAAGGACAGAAGAAAAAAGAAAGCATAACTACATTATTGGATTATTAAATATCCACTAACTTCCTGCCGTTGGACAAATGTGTGACCCCGCAATTCACACGTACATTCAACACCTTTCAAACAACTTTTTCTCAATGTGAGAAATGATCAGAGGAGTTCATTTTCTTCAATTTATTCCTCAGACAAACTGCTTTGTGGTCACGTTGTCTGGCAAAATCAAACCATTTTCTGTCCTCTGACGGAATTAAACTGAACCACCCGTAACAAGGAGACGCGACGGCTGCAGCAATAATAGCCGAAGATGGAAACACTGACATGAAAAGAAAAAGTAAAGGATTTTTACAGTCTAATAGTGTGCAAATGGACTCGGTCTGAACTCCCCTGCTCCACTCAATAAAATTCATTAAGACTGGGAGTGATAGAGAGAGCGAAACGGACAGAGAGAGCAAGATAGACGGGCAGAAGTCAGGCGCTCACGATAGAGAGAGAGAGAGAGAGAGAGAGGGAGAGAGAGGGAGGGAGGGAGTTGTTGTGTTTTAATAATTCTTGGTGGTCTTTTGTCATTCGTACAGGATCAATAACAACTCTCCATCTCCCAGACACAAGCAGCCGATCAGCACTGTAGGAGAGCAATAGATCAGGCTGATTAATCAATAACCATTTAGCTGGGAGGAGAGGGGAAACAACTACAGAACAATGAACTATCAAATACACATTAATACCCACTGTCAGCTGGTCTACCTGCTTTTGTGCTGGCCTGACAGTTTTATCTGTCTGTTTATCAGTCGGCCTGTCTGTCGCTCAGTGTGAGCTATCTGATAATCTGTCTTTCTGTCTGCCTCCTTTTTTGTCAACAGCACAGGTTTTAATGAAGATTTTCACAAACAAGAGCCATCTGTATGTCTGTATTCCCTGCCATCTCATTTTTCCCACTGCTTTCCCCCTCCTATCCACTCTTCCTCTCATCTCTTTCTTTTATTTTTGCCCAGGTATAGCTTTTATTCTCACTCTTAAGCACAGCTGGCAGCCAGTGGGCTGCTCCGACATCACACCTCCTACCAGCACAGCTGCTTGTCCACACACACACACACACACATACAGACACTCCAGATGGTGTACTTTTTTTTTTTTTATTTCAGTAAAATATTAACGCAATCGCTTAGCTAAAACTGACTTTCATAAGAAATCTGTGTTTTTGATATCACATCCAAGCTGCACCGTGAGCTCTTTTATAACACATTTTCTCAAAAAGTCCTCATGAGCAGTTTTGCTGATTGCAAAACTGATATTGAGGAATAACCTGGAAACAAGAGCAATCCAATGGCAATGTAAATGATTGAAAATCAGTAATTCATTGCAGTTACTATTAATTCTTCTTTCAGTGCAAAAAATAAGTTAGTTGGTTAAGTAATTTAAAATACATCCCCTCCAAAATAAACCCATATGAATTTAACCAATGGTAACACATTGTTTACCTTACACAGTGGATGTAAAGCTTGATTATAAACTGTGGTCACACTGGTGATGTGTTCTATTACTCCATTTCCAAACAGAACAAAAAGGGGCAAAAATCTAATTTCTTTTGGAGTGGTTTTGAATTTGCCTTTGCCTTTTGAGCTTGGGCTATATCATTTAATAAGACATCATATTAGCTAAACACATTTGATAATATACATTGTAACATAATCCTTTCATAATTGTAAAACAAATGTTAATACACACATATATATATATATATATATATATATGTTTTAACAGCCTTACTATTGCTGATGAAGTGCTTAAAAAATTTATTCATGTCATTCGTGTCAAATTCCTTCAATAGGTCTCAGCCTGCTTATTCAGTGAAAACATATTTTAGACGGCATCTATGAAAACCCTATCATTAAATTGCATTCGAAGTGCATTCACACCAGCTTGTTTTAATCAAATCAAATCAAATCAAATCTGCCAAGTATGATTACACCAACTCAAATCTGAAGCATAAAACACAAATTTTTAATAAACAGCTAATATTAACTAGGGCCTGGCTCCGTATGTATATGGACGTGATCGGCATTGATTGGGTTGGCGACAATATTACTGAGTGTATGTAATCTTAGAATCTAAGATGGTAAGTTTAATTACTTACGCTGGCAGTTTTTTGCTGTTACGGCGTCTCCATAATAACCTTCGGCACAGCTGTCGCAGGCCCCGCCACCATAGCCCTGGCGACACCGCAGACACTGGCCCGTGATTGGGTTGCAGCTGCCAGGTACGGATAGGTCCAGGTTGCCATGGCAATCACAGGGCTGGCAGGATCCCCCTGGTATGGTGGGCTGGCCGTAGTGTCCATTGGAACATCTAGGAGGCAGCAGAGATAATTCAGCTTCATATGTTGGCAGCACTGTAAACATAATCAGCTGCCTGCGAGTGAGTGTTAAAAGATACATAGGAATATGTTCAAGTCTGCAGCCTTTTATATTTGGAATAACAAACCACACGCATGTCAAGTCCAAAGAGGCAACAATGCAAACTGGCAAAGATTCTGCAGTATCGAAAGGTCTAGGTTTTACCATACAACCTGTCAGATGTCTTTATTGAGACAGTGGCAGCTTGAAAAAGAGACTAATCAGCCCATCGTAGAGGGACTGGGATGAGAATTATGCTTTCACTATTTAGCTCCTGGTTTTACTACTTATATAACCAGTATAAACAAAAACATGACAGTCCAACAACTTCACCAGCTGATCACCATACCAGCTTTAAGTGGCACCATGGCATTTGGTATTTATTCCTACACTGAATATACAATATCTGCGTAAGTGAGTATTTTAACCATATTGTCATTGTCAGCTAACCCGAAGCTGTATAAACTTGAATGTCTATTGGATTTCTTTCCTCTGGCAAAATGGGTGAGAAAAGAGATGCGAGAGACTGAAAAGTCCAAGTGTGAGAAAGGTCTTTTAGCGAGGCCTAAAAAAAACAGATGAGAGTGACTCTTGATGGAGCAGATGGATTAGTGGCTGGATAAGTAATGGGCATCAAGGTGGAGGTATGGGACTGGTATGGACTTAGATTATTAAAGATAAGCTACCAGGCTAAAAGTATCTGTCTAATCTTACTGTAAACACATCTCTCCATCTGATACATTGGATATACATCTATATTTAATGGCTTGCTTTGGGACTTCACCTACATTATAAACCCAGTTAAATCTCACATGATATTGCATTAACTGTTCCCCTTTCTTCTAACCCGAAATTGGCACTTGGTGTCTTCTACACTGCAACTGTTAAATTCAGACTGAACACCTAAATGCCCTCATGGTAGGTTTAAATGCATACAGCTCAGCATTCCTCCATCCTCTTGGAGACCAGATCACAACATGGTACTTGTACCTATTACTTTGTTTTCAATCACTGAGGAAATGGACTGATGTGTTTTCTTTTTGTCTGCAGGGCTACTTTGTGGAGACTAACTATGATGTATTCTCTGAGCATCATGAAGAGGACATTGATGGGAGTATTTTATTTATATATTATTGTTTTATGAATCCTCTTCACATGGAGCCCCTGTCACAAATAATCTCCCCCTGGGATTATTTAAATATTCTCTTTCTGATTAACATTATTTCAGTGATGAACACACACACAAAGACCTCGAGGGCACCACAAAACCAAGCATCACTAAATACCCCAAGTCTTTAAAATTACATACAAATATCTTAAAATAGCACTATTACAGATTTTTAAAAGTATGGAGTACGTAATGTCTTCAGGCTGCTTTTGCCAAAAGGCAAAAAGATTTATATGCCGGTTTAACAAAAACCAAAACATTTATATCCCAGAAGTTACATTTTATGTTACAAATGCTGCTTTCACTCACACCATACATTTTATGACTTGTGGAAATGCTTTAATGTTACACATTTTAGTGTAAAGTGACATATTCTTCATCTGATCAAATACCCAAAAGTAATTGATTTTTTTTTTTTATGTTTGAATGAAATGAAAAATCAATGAAAAAAAACATTAATAAAAAGTGACATCCTTTTGATTGCTATCATTTATGAGGACAAATATTCAAAGGGATCATTAGGACCCTCGAGCAGGAACAAGGAGACGTATATGTGTTTACTGTCGATTATTATTATAAATTTTTCCCTTTTCAGATTCTTTCGTTTAATTAAAAGGCGAATGTTCAGCTATCTGAGAAATATATTAGCCTGAGAGTGTCGCCGAGTGACAAGAGCCACAGAAACCAAATAAAACAGGCCTGAGATGAAATAAAGCTCTACAGGCTAAAAGGAGAGTTGAGATGAAAGCAGAGAGGGGAGAACAGAGAGAAAGCAAAGAGAAGAAGACAAAGGATATACAGTGAGAGAGAGAGAGAGAGAGAGAGAGAGAGAGAGAGAGAGAGAGAGAGGAGAGTGAGAGAGAGAGAGAGAGAGAGAGAGAGAGAGAGAGAGAGAGAGAGAGAGAGAGAGAGAGAGAGAGAGAGAGAGAGAGAGGGGGGAGGTAGAGAAAGGTCTTCCCATTGAAAGGAGAATTGAATTTAGAGAGGAGGGAATAGAAAGGACAGAGAGAGCAAAGGAGTCAAGAGCAGCCAGCCATTATTACCACTGACCCTCCTTGGTACTCAATAGAACTGGTTTATTAGCTTCCCGTGTGTGTGTGTGTGTGTGTGTGTGTGTGTGTGTGTGTGTGTGTGTGTGTGTGTGTGTGTGTGTGTGTTACAAGTACATTGCCGTAGTCAAGTATGGAGTTGAACTGGCAGCAATCTCATTTCTTGATGAAGAGGGTAGGAAGTGTGTTTGTGTTTATATTCATTTCCAAGATAAATTCACAGTCTGAAATTTCCATTATACATTAGAAAACAATATTTTTATACAATCCGATACTAGCCTGTACTGTTTAATCCTATTATATGTATTTTCTGTCCTGTTCTGTTCTGTATAGAGCTGTTCTATTCTATTTGTTATTTTCTACTAAGCACTGTTCCACTGTACTTCACTCTACTCACAGTTTTCTGCATCTATTCTATTCTATTCTATTCTATTCTATCAGCAAGTGTGTGTGCATGTACTTTGCCCTCAGAGGAAGTAAAGATATTTATAGACGACAAACCTGAGAGCTGAAGGAGATATATTAGGGAGACTTTAAAAACACCTGCTCAAAACCATCAATGTGCACAGGAAGTAGTGAGCAGATTTGGTACAGAGTTACATAGAGAGAAACAGATACATGTATGCAAGGTCCAGATTATAAAGTTATACTTGTCTTGTGTATGTGTGTGTCTCTAATGAATAGAGCGGAGGTCTGCGGCTCTGGAGCCACATGTGGTTCTTTAGCCTCTCTGTAGTGGCTCCCTGAGGCTTTCACAAAAGCATACCTAAATAAACATTTAATCTCACGTTTATTTTATGTGCACGCCAGAGTCATTTTAAAAAGGACTCTTATCTCTTGGTTGAAAAGGGCTTTAAAACATGGCACAAACGTGGAAAAAAATGTGAGTAAAAATGCTAAAACACTTAAAAAAAAGAAAACTTTAAATTACTAGACTGTTTAAAAGAAAAGCATGTATACAAAGACTTAAAATTGGAAGGGGGAAAATGTTTAAAACTGTTTAGAAAAGAGCACACATGACTAAAATGGCTGAAATGTCAAAACTCTCCAAAACATAATGGGAAAAAAAGGCAGACATGTTCAAATAAAGTACAAAAACAGCTGAACATGTAACTAAATGTTTACCATCCTGAACAGCAACTTATACTTCATAAATGCAACATTAAAAAAAAATTAAGAAGAGTTTTTGTATGAAAAATATAAAAGGAACTTTCACAATCTGTGTGAGCCTCAATTCAAAGGTCAAACATGTTTGTCTCTCCAGCTAAATATTATTTGGTTGAAAGTCACAAATTTGGCTCTTTTGGTCAAAAAGGCTGCAGAACTCCAGAATAGAAATTTAATGCCATGGACTACCTCTGGTCCCCCATCACCTATGTTTCTTTGACTCTTTGAAGCATATGTAAATCTATGGATTTCAATATTCATGATGAAAAGCAAAACTAAAACACATTGAAAATGTTTTAGAAATGTTGAATGAAGGAACATCTGTGAGACCAAATGGTTTTGTGCTGTCTGAAGCAGCTTTATGTCTGTCAATATTTGCTCTGGTGGTGCATGATTCCATATCATCAACAACATTGAAAAGCTTGCATTACATTAACTGAGCTTATACACAAAATGAAAGAGGTTGAATAGCTCATACTTAAATATAAAGGCTGAAGTGGTTTAGAGTTTCTGGAAAAATAAATATATTTTAGCTTTACATTTGTATTGAGATCACAGGTTTGAGAGACAGTATCCACCCAAAAAACAGCAGCATTCCTTTCAAATGTTTTAGGTTGCCATTGCCCGACCAATAAAGGCTCTACAAGGGGTTTCGACCACCTGAAAGGGTGCACCAACACTGGAGCTTTAAGTGGGATTATTCTAATCCATACAGCAATTACAACAAATACAATAAGGTTGTCAGACACCCTTCAAATGCTCCCGTTGCCTGGTTTTGTGAGGTCGTATTAACTGTCATATCAGCAGCTTGTTGGCACAACGTTACCTGAAACTAAATTAATGTGTAATACCTGAAATGTTTTATCTACAAGACTAATACCATCCACAAATGTTGGTGGACTCTAAGGGGCTTAGGACGCTTAATTGTATTAGCAGCCATATTTGTTAAGTAGCTGCATTTAAGAGCTTTCAGCTATACTCTAAATGGCTGTTTATGGAGGGGAAATTGAAAACCAGAATCACTTAGCAGTGAGTGGATAGTCTATTAACATGGGAGGAATAGAGTAGCTTATTTTGTTAAAGCCCATAATACAGACAAATTGGCACATTACAATTAATTACCACTGGCACTAACACCAACAAAAGCACTGTAGATAATGAAGTGTAATAGCAGGTAGTGCATAGCAGGTATCAATTAGGCTAATAGAGCAAGAAGCACCAGCTGCTGATTACCTCTTTAATACTTCCATTAATAATATGAATATCATTGTACATGGCATCAGCTCCTATGGATTCTTATATGGGAGTCAATGCAGGAAATAGCAGCCAACTGTCGCTCTTTCTTCTCTCCCTTCAAGGAACCAACCAGTCCTTGTGTGACTGAAGCACCATATGGCTCCAGAGCAACACATCCACATGAAATTAAAAATGCATACACAGGTGGATTTAGTATGTTCAGCTGCAGGTATGCAAACTTTCTTCTTGCACACACACAAACATACACTGGCACAAATACTTTTCTAAATGAAAACACACAAATTTCTATTCTTTAAAAGAGATGTGCAAATGAATTTTAACCACCAGAAGTGTCAAGTAAATTTTGCTACCACAGATAGACTTTTTACTTGTACTCTCTACAATTGAACACAAATATTGGTACTCTCCCGATTCCCGATCTTAAAACTGGCTCGTTAAATATTTTAACCTCTATGGGGACCACTGACAGTTACACTGAAAAGATCAAAACAGCCAAGGGTGGCTATTATCCGCACTGAAGTCGCAGAAAGGGATGAAATTAAGAGTGATCAACTGACATCAACAAATGTCCATTATGCATTTAAAAGTTCTCCATGGGAGTTTCTAAGTTAAGTCAAATGTTAAATAATATTTAACCAGGTGTATTCAAATTGATGAACATAGCATTATAATAACAATAGTTATGTGTGTGTGTGTGCACATCCGCACCACTAAACAGTTCAAGATGCCTTAAAAAGGCACTGCTTATCAACAAAGTTTTAAAAAACAACAATATACTTTAATTTTTTTTACTTATACTGGAGTAAAAAAACGGAAATGTCCAAGCCTGTCCTGACTGGACAGTAATTTGGTCCAGATGACACTTAGCAACAGACAGGTGTTAAAAAAAAAAAGTCTCACAATAAGTCATTTTGCCTTTCAGGGGTAAAGGTTTATAAAAAGCCTAAAAGGCAGACAGGCATGCAGACTATGCAGGCCATGTTCACCACCGGCAGCAACAACTATAAACAGCCCCTCCTAACAGCATTCACCATGCATGATGTTAAAGTTAAGTATATTTAACAATGCAGATAGCAGAAAAAAACAAAAAACCCTCTGACTCATGGAACAAAATATCCGGCATTTTCAAAGGTTATTCTCAGAAAGTAGACCCAGTTTTATAGCAAGAAGTCATGTGTCATTCATACTTGTGACAGAAAACCATTTGACGTATTAATAAATGTGAAATTGTTGTCCAGGATAATGTTGATGGATGATTGAAAGTTGTAACACCGATTTCTGTAATAATGGTTGACACATTTTGAGATGCCTGGTTTAAACAAGGCTGAACTTTTTGAACCTTAACCAAGAATAAAATGAATCATTCTGGGTAACATTCATAAGTTATAGGAAAAATAGACAAATTACTAATGCTTGGATATGTTAGCATATGTAAACTTGTTTTACTACAAGAGATATTGATAGTAATTATGATATTTTCCATAATTTCCACAAAAAAAAGGAACGTTCCATCAGAATAAATGCCCATATTATCATTGTATTATAATTTCCACAATTATCAAGCAAACTACATGGTAAATTCTCATTACCGACGCATGTCCGGATACCTTCACCTGCTTTTCGTTTCAATTTCACTGAGAGTCCTTTTCGTATATAAAAAAAAAAAAAAAACCCCGGTATTGTGTAGAAACGTGGGTATTTATGATTAAAGGTGATATTCATGGTTGTTATCAAAAAAAATTTCTGTTTTGCACTTAATTGTTACCTGATTTCTTTAGTCTTTAATATATGCATGGTGACTTTAAACTGACCAAGCACTCCCATGATGCCTCACTTGGAGTAGACGATTTGAAATGTGTCACTTTGCCTCTGTACTTACCATTATGAAAAATGTTTATTTTTGGATGTTACTTGGTACTTACGTGTGATTGTATTACTTGTCAATGAAGGAATACGAATTGATGAAGTATATATTAGTCAGAACCCATATCATTGATAGTTGAGAGTGGTTTATGAGAAACCACTATGAATACTGTGATTCCCAACATGTGAGATTGTTTATTAAGTGTTCTGATAGAAACCTTTTTAATACACTTGTCATTAAAGCCCATTCAATTAAAGCAGAAAAAGCAGAAAAAGACAGATTTGCAGCCAACCTCACGCTTTAGATTTCAGCCATACAGGATAGAAGAATATTCAACGCGCATGCAACCTTTTCTATATAAACAAGACAAAGTTCAATATGTACTGAGAGTATATTGACTCAGTGTGCGTCACCGTATGACAGCATAGCCTGAAGTTTTCACAGGATTAGTGTCCTGAGAGACGGTCCTCTCATTAGAGTCGGGCTGGTAGCGAGAGACGCACGGCTAATGAAACAAGAATGTCAATCGAGCTGGTTTCATGAGACAGAAAGATGGACGGTGGGTGAGACATAGCCGGCTAAAAAAACTGTTAACGAGGAGCAAGTTTCTGCTCGCATTTGGTAACGGTTGACTCTCAACTTGATGCACTTGAAATATTCTTGGGCAAGAAAATGAGAAAAAAACAAATGGTTTTAGTGCACTCGCGTATGAATATGTACTTTAAATTAAGTAGTTGCTTTAGCAATAATATCACGACTATGAAAACAAACACACATTGTACAAAAACGTCCGAAGTGATGCTTACTGTTAAAGATATTAAACTGTAGAAGAGAGTTGAATTCACAATTAAGTGACATCAACATTCCTTCGAATTTTACCAACCAGCCAGATTTTAATTCAAACATGTGGTTCATGGGGTGCGTGGTTTCATCGAAAATTAATACAATACTGGTTTCTTGGATGAAGAGAGGAGGAGAGTGATCATATTTGAACCAGATATACTTTAGATATTGGAAATACTTAGTAACTACTACTGAGCAAACAGGGTGCACATTGATTTAATACACTTAATTAACAGACACACAGCTTTAGTAGCAATATTCTGTTTGTGACATGGTATCAACAGTTGCATAAAGATGAAACTCTTCATTTCAATGTTGAAAAACAAATAAAAAAATCCAGAAATTATTTGGAAGTAAAGGACTAGACTAAATGTGCTAAACATATTTTCTTATTTTTTACCACTTAAGCTGCTTAGTAGCCCTGCAACTGTACTTGAGAACCAGATGTTAAATAAATTGCAACCAATGTGACATCCTAACATTAATGTTGTTAACGTTTTTTTGTACTTTATAGTCCACATTTTGAAGGGCGGCAGCAGGGACCGACTTCATTGTCCATTTTAAGCACCCCAATTCCAAGTTTAACTCTTAGTACCTGATGTTTACCTCCTAAGAGTTTTGAGAGTCTGATTCTGTAGAGGTGCTGCGCTATAGTTATGCTTTTTCATAGGAAAAACTTCCTTTTGGTGGCTTTCACACTTTGTAAAATTGCAGATTTCTGCTGTAATTTAACATTCAATACACAGTTTTAGGACTGATGTTGTTTTTATAAGTGCATAGTTCTTGTGGTATTCGTGTGATCGTGTGCTACCTGTCACATCGTGGTCCTGAGTATCCGGGCTGGCACCGGTCGCACAGCAACTCCCCCTCTTCCCCTACGTGGCAGGTGGGGCTGAAGCTGTTATAGTTCCCATTTCGACGTTGAAGAGATTGCAGTTGAAGTTGTTGAGTCCGGTAGCGTTGTCCCAGTGAGGAGAGAGACAGGAGGGGGAGGACGAAGAAGAGAAGACACAGGCGAGTTAAGGCCATTGTTTGTCTTCTCACCACACACTCACACACACACACACCTGCGTCCCTGCTTCTCAGCTCTCATTCACTCTCAGACAAACATACATTTAATTTCCAGCCAAGTGCTCTCACACACAACCATACACATCTGCACTTCCACGCAGCCCTGCTTTGGAAAAATTCTCTTCCTCCCTACAAACTGTGAGTGAAATGAACTGAGAGAGTGAGGCAGTGTAAAGTGATCATCTCTTACCCCCGCTCTGCCACCCTCCCACTTCCATAAACTATACATAGTTCTGCTGGCTCGGGTTCCAGGCCCCAGACTGCTTCACATGCTGAATGACTGGCTCATTAATTGGCTCGCTGAGTAACAGATAAGCTTGCCTGCATTTACACAAGGAGGCGATTACAAATGTTGTTTTTTTTTTTTTTTTAATTTAAACAGTTTGCAAAATTCAAATGTACTCACTATGGACACTGTTCATCCATCTTCATCCGTTCTCTCGCATGCTAAATAATAGCACTTTTACAGGAATATTATCAGCTAGATTGTAGGCTTGGGGCTTTTATGTGTGGGATTTGCAAGTTTGACATAGACTTTCTGGAGATACTCCAACCTTCTCCTTCGTTAGATGTATTAGTGGCTCATTAATATTGTGCAATGTTGGCATGTTCCCAGATGAAAGGTGTGCATTCAGACTCTCTTGTCATGGCTTTGAATCTGTGGTCTTATGTCATCCAGTGAGAGAGGCTCATCAATAGCCTCTGTCACAGTCATAAGAAGCAAAATGTTGCCCAATGGCTCAATTTCTGGTTCACTTCATTTATTTTATTTTTTTTTTCAAAAATGTTGATAATGTCCAGTACAAGATTGTTACATTGGAGTGGCTGTTGCAGTGTGTAGTCAAAAGTACCATCCTACCCAAGTTCCTGAAATCAACACCATGCAGTGTAGTAGGTAATACACCTATAATAATAATAAAAGATGTGAGCACCTTTGGTTGCCTGTATGTGGAAGCCATGTGTGTGATTGTATTCTGCCTTTGTTTCATTGTGAGCTGAGATGACACCATGTGTGACCATAATTTGGATAGAGGTGAAATAGAACATGAAATTAAAACAACACTATAGATGCACAAAAGTGTTCCCTACCTTCATTATGCTGTATGTGTACCATAATTAAACATTTATAGAGCATCATTTATATGTTATAACAGATAGCATAAGGACTTATTTTTCAAACATGCTGAATTGGGTTGAATATTTTTTGTCATAATAGCTGCCTCTACAATGTAATCACATTACAAACTTGCAAGTATTATTACTCAAATCAGAGCAGCTGTCCAGTGGAAGTGAAGGCACACAGAAACGGAGGTTATCTAGTCTCAGTTTTGACTGAAGCTGGTAATGTGATACATCAGGTGATAAACCCATGAACACAATTAAACACCACAATCTTTAGTTTTTTTTATGCGAGACTCCCTTTAGGACTAACAAACAATTAGAAACCAATCACATATTGCCAAGGCAGCACAGTCCAAAGATTTATGCTCTAATAATAGGACTTGCTAAAACCTTTTTAATCTGTAAATAATCAAGATCTACATCGAAATACAAATAATATGAGACAAGCACGCACATTCGTTGGGAGGATATCTACGTCCTGGGAATATCTGGGCCTTTTAAAGGATTTATTAGGCACATTTTAATACATATAGAACACAATACCACAGTTTGCAGTGTTTACAGAGTGCCACCTGTACACGAAACCTTCTGCAGGAGAGCTCGGAGAGTACTTCTTCACATGCTGTCTACATTCCATTAAAGATAATTAATAGAATAAATAATGCAGGAGTGTCAGGAGGAAAAGTCAGCTTGTGTACATGCTGACAATAAAATTATATGCTTTCATCAAAAGTCTTTATAATTTAGACCCATTAATACACAACTGGGAAGTATCTCCAAAGATTGAAAAGATAAATGTTTTAAACAGGAGGGCCGACAAACAAATGTCACATACAAACCCTACACTTGTCAGCTTAGTTAATTCATGTATTCTCACACAGAGATAAGTAAATAACCAGTAACTCAATAAATTTTATCAAAGCATTTTAAGTGGATTTAAATCCAAATGACAAAAGCTATGAAAAAAAAGACTACGACGCAGTTATTTAGGCATGGGTGTAAGTAAAACAAACAGCACTGAAAGCCAAAACTGATTTCTATTGATTGAGGATAAATCACCACGGTACCGCCCCTGCTAATATGGACATCACTTTATCAGATGCTCATAGCAGCATAGACGCCACTGCTAAGTGGAACAATCAGACTGCGTATTTGACTGAGTGGCCTCAGTGAACATCAGGGACCACATGGCTATTTTCAGGGGTCGAAAGGCATGGCACCTCCAAGCTATTATTACTGCCTGAGAGAGAGAGAGAGAGAGAGAGAGAGAGAGAGAGAGAGAGAGAGAGAGAGAGAGAGAGAGAGAGAGAGAGAGAGAGAGAGAGAGAGAGAGAGAGAGAGTCTGTGTCTGTCTTTGGCGCCTCATCGGGTTTTAGACATGATGTGACTGCATCAAAATTCTCAGCTGCTATTGCGTGCATGCGTGCGTATGTGCATGTGCATGTGTGTGTGTGTGTGTGTGTGTGTGTGTGTGTGTGTGTGTGTGTGTGTGTGTGTGTGTGTGTGTCTTTGCTTGCCACATTTAACACGCAGCATCTCGGTCTGGTCATATGGAGGACTGCAGATCTACAATATTAAAAACTTATAATGCACAGTTAATACTGGCCTCTAGGTTGAGATGGTTATTCAACAGATTCTACCAGAAAGAATAGTGCACAGTGTATTTTAACAACCTAAAAAGCCACGGGTTCTTGTGATGAGATTGTTTTATCAGCTCCTCATCATCAATCATGATCGTTTGTGCCACATACACTGCAGGTGACGACACTAACAGGTGGAGCTCTGGAAGTGATTCAGGCATTATTTTGCACAGGTGAACCATTCAGTGGGAGGAAGCGCGCCATGCAATGTTTTTCTATCGGACCACACAGCACACTGACTGCAGATGAACCTGTCTATTGACAAATGTGATCAATAAATGGGTTCACGTGGGGCTGTTTTACTACATATATGCTTGTAAGAGGCGGTGAGGACACTTTCAACTATGCAGATGGAAAAAAACATTATTTATAATATTTGAGTGAGGGAAGAGGTTTTGGGAGAGTAACAAATAAAGTTAATATTCGAAAAAGCTCAAGGGTGCTACTACCACCAGTGGAGTTTCTTGTATGTGGCAGGTTACACATTTACTACACATGCTGCAGACTAAACATTACCAGCTATATCTATATGAATTTTATAGTCTAATAATGGTCTTCCACAGACACAGACAGAGAGAGAGAGAGAGAGAGAGAGAGAGAGAGAGAGAGAGCGAGAGAGAGAGAGAGAGAGGAGGTTTGCGCATTTCCATCATTGAAAAAACAGAATTCAAGTGTTGTTGTCATCTTCCAAATCTGAGGTTGGCGGTTTCGATCCCCCCATCTCTCCCTGTCATGTGTTGAAGTGTCCTTGAGCAAGACACTCAACCTTAAATTGCTCCCAATGGTGGTTGAGTACCTTGTTTGGCAGCCTTCGCCGTGTGTTTGTGTGTGTGTGTGTGTGTGTGTGTGTGTGTGTGTGTGTGTGTGTGTGTGTGTGTGTGTGTGTGTGTGTGTGTGTGTGTGTGTGTGTGTGTGTGTGTGTGTGTGTGTGTGTGCTTAAATGGCTGAATGTGACTAATGTGACTTCTGAAGCAGTAACAATAATGAGCGACATAATTGAAGGCCAGTTATTTGTGTTTGGTTTGAAGAGTTGGTTTCTTCTCTCAAGCTTCCCAAGACCCTGATGTCTGGTGCTATATTTGCAAATGTTAACCAGATTTGAGCTCTTTTTAAGGTATTCTCCTGAAATGAAGTAAAACACTCCAAACAATGATGACTACTAAGAAAACATAACAGCTCAAGCACTACACCCAACAATGTTAACATTATCCCCTTAAAATTCATACAAAAATCATATTGAAAATATACCTACAGTATAATTGTTACAATAGTTGTAACAATACCCTTTTTTGATTAACAATTAAGCATTTCTGATTTACATTAACTACATTAAGTGTTATACTTTTCTTCCTTGTTTTAATTTTTTGAGTAAGCATTAACAAAAGCAATGTACATTAGAAAACCGAAGAATATTCATAAAATATGAAACAAAGGAAACAAGACAGAACAAGGATGAGGACTTTAGGACTGTCTTTAAAATGTGTTTTTCCATATATTTATTTGATTGTTTAAGATTGCTGCATTCTTAAAAAAGATGCTTGGTGTCCTCTAATCAACTCTTCAGTCAATATGTAACGCGGGCACAGCATGAGTGGCCTTCCATATGAGAGAAGCAGTACGGTACCGCATTTTAAATTCCTTAATTGCTTGTAGGAGGTTTGCATTTTCCACCATGTTAACTTTTGTCTGAGCACTTGTGTTGATTGTGCAGATGACAATGACATTTCCACCCACAGGGATGATGCTTTTCCACTTGTATGGATGCATCTACCTGCGGTGGTGATATTTCTGTTAATGTCATTACAATTAAATTCCAACCCATAGTGATGAAGGCTCGAGCTGCGGCGGCAGCCTTGAAATAAGAAAAAAGGAGAACAAAAAATAGTGAGAGTATCGGGAAAGGACAAGAGAGAAGAGGATTATGAGGAGAGGGTTCAAAAAGAGAGAAATGGGGCCGCAGCGTTAGAGAGGTCAGCGCTGATAGATTGAAGCGTTTGATTAAATCGTGCTGTCAGGGCAGCATTAATCTCTGAGTCTTCACAACCTACTTGTTGCTCGGAAGATTGAGTGGGCAGGCGCAGGGCTGACAGTCTGCAGGTGAGCCCCGAGTGGCGTCGCCGTAATAACCAGGGAGGCAGGAGTCACAGTGGGGTCCGCCAGTGTTGTGGGAGCAATCCTTCAAGTGACAAACAAATTAAACACCAGTTACGTCATTCCAGGGAGCTCGGAATGACCAATGCTAAAAACGTTTTATTTTTTACAATTACTACTGAACTACAAAGGATGTTAAGTAGAGGTTTACATTTATTTCAGGATCTTAGTTGTAAAAAAGGAAAAACCAAACAGAAAAGCTAACAGAGAAAAAAAAAAAGCTCTATTCATGTGGAATTAGTGTTTTAAAGTTAGAAAGGTACAAAGTTATGAGGACCATGAGTTTGTTGTATTGTATTGTATTGTTTCTGGGTTTGAAATTGTGTAGAGGAGCAACCAAAAGACAAAGAAGACGTCTCCATAAGAGGAATTACCATATTTTCTGCCCTATAAGGTGCACCGGGATATAAGGTGCACCTACATTGATTGACATAATTTACAACTTCATTCATATATAAGGCGCACTGCCCTATAAGGCACATGGAACAGACCAGTGGTCAGCAACATTTATAGCTCAAAGCCATTAAGTTACATTTTCCATTGCTTCTAACACCCAGAGAGGTGCACATGCTTTATTTTGATAGTCCTACCTGCAGCCTATGCCAGTACCACACTACACACAAAACCTTCTTCACTACTGGTTGACAACTTACAACTACCGGTAATAATAAAAATAATAATAAACTAAACTACATGAACTAAGCAACAAAAACACAACACAACACAATTATTACCGACACCACAAACCAAATATAACCCCCAATAATTGCATTTAAAACACCACAAACAGCTGCAATGAATTATGGGAGTTTCTATCGGCTGCACTGAGGAGCTCAGGTCGCTGCAAGGCATGATGGGACATCATGCCTTGCAGCGACAAATTCATGTTTTGTGTTGTTGGAGGTTATTGTGGCTCGTTGTTGGGCTTGGTGTTGATTGTGTTTATGCTGTGTTTTTGTTCCCCAGTTTAGGGAGTAATTATTTCATCTAGTTTATTTTGGTTTGTTAGAACGTTGGTGTGCAACCATGAGTGATTAAGGTGTTGTGCGGAGTCTCGTCCGCACTGAAGATCCAGTTGCAAAGTTAGAGTTGTCAAAATAAAAGCTTCTAGTTATTCAGCTGTCAAATAGCAGCCTGGAGTAGAACAATCGTCCATATATATGGCGCACCGGGCTATAAGGCGCACTGGCAGCTTTTAAGAAAATTTGAGGTATTTAGGTGCGCCTTATAGGGCGGAAAATACAGTAAGCTTTATATGTTGTATTTTCTTGGGAGACACATTTAGCATTTCAATTAACAACATTGTTTGTTTGCCTGTGCTATCAAATGTGTGTCAGCTATGATCCAAATCACTTCTCCTCCACTTCTGAAACACACACTGACATCAACATACTGTGTTCACCTATAGGACCTTGGTATCGTTCAGTCATCCAACTACAGCCAGCAATCGCTGGCCTCTTCAGGGAGGAAAGAGTTAGGGTCCGGGTGTGTGTGTGTGTGTGTGTGTGTGTGTGTGTGTGTGTGTGTGTGTGTATCAATCTGCCTGTCACTGTGTGTGAGTTGGTGTCAAACTGTTGTTCTGTTTGTGCACTTCTGGTGTGCGTGTGTGTGTCTAAGACAGAGCAAGAACCTTCCTGCCTGTCGGTCTGTTGTCTTGTTCTGAGAGTGCATCTCCCTCTGACATATCCCAGCATCCTCCTCATCTATAATAAAACATCACATGGTAAAACAAAACCCAGCAGCCTGTGTGTCTGGGTTCAGTGTGTGCGTGTGTGTGTGTGTTCGTGTGTGCTCGTGTGTGCAACAGTGCATATATAGTATGTCTTTGTTTGTGTGTGTGTGTGTGTGTATTTATTTTGATGCTAACTGACAGCTTAAGCCTAGGGCAATGTAGAGACTCGGTGTGTGTGTGTGTGTGTGTGTGTGTGTGTGTGTGTGTGTGTGTGTGTGTGTGTGTGTGTGTGTGTGTGTGTGTGTGTGTGTGTGTGTGTGTGTAGATCCATGTGTGAAGGTTGGTGTGTGTGTTCATAAAGGAGCGATTCTCTTGCAGTTCCCCCAACAACCACAAGAAGGCAAATTCAAAATAGCTTAAATAAACAAGATAAAATGAGTAGAGGTAGAGGTAAATCATCTTGGACACATGGTATTGTCCATGTGAATTGTGTCAAATTAATGCAGAACATGGGTTTTTCTTTGCTTGTGATCTCTCCAAACAAGCTGCTTTTTGGAGGGGCTTTGAAGAATTCATAGATGAAATTTCAATTGTATGTTTGTTAAAAATTAAACCATGGCTCACAACAATCTGAGCTCAACTTGTAAAAAGCGGAATGCTGTTGACAGTAACAACAAATAAAAATATAATTATGTCTTAATACCATACTGTAGTAATAACACACATGATCTGAACACAAGAAACACAATAAACACATTTTCATTGTTTCATGCAATCACAATTACACAATTCAGTTGAAAAAGGATATTACTTATATTCATTAAAATGTGCATCCACCAATTCCAGAAAGTTCGATAGTTTACCAATTGATATATTAATAAAATATATTTATTTTTATTTGTAACACATGATCTTAGTGCTGCTATTTTTTTGGCTTACTAATAAAAACAAACAAATCAACTAGTAAGAGGAAGAATGCAGCCAAATAGTAAAACAGACATAATAAAAACAACATATTCAACCAGAGTAAAAGCCCTACCAGGCAGTGTCCTGTGACTTCGTGGCATTGCATCGAGTGTCCGTAGCAGTGGCAGGGTTCACACACACCACTGTACAGATTCCCATTGACTCTCCGAAAACCAAGAATACATGACTGAAACACACACAACCAGCTCATTTAGAAAAGCCGGGCTGTCACTTGTCACGTCTGTTTGCATGTTTGATTTAAAAAATATGAAGCTATAAATCAATGTTGCAGTTATGCTGAAAGAAACTCCTCATTTTGTATCAATTGTAGTTGTTTGTTAATTCAATAGCAGCGCATGTACGAGTCTTGAATGGAAGGAAAAACAAGTGTAAAGGTCATAATGTAATATTTGGATGTGGTAATGTTTTTCCTAAAATTCTAATTAATATTGAAACTTTTTCGTGCGTGCGTGCGTTTACCTCACATGATGTTCCACCATATCCTGGAGGACAAGAGCACATTTCTACAGCTGATGCTCTCGTCTCTCCTCTGGCAGAAGGACTTGCTACCTGCATTGAAAATGAATGGAGTCTGCATGCACGCACACGCACACGCACACGCACGCACACGCACACACACACACACACAGACAAACTGTAAAAAGCTTTCGGCACATTGCTAGTCTCTCTATCTTCACATTTAAACGTGTGTATAAACAGCGCAGTTTGGCTGATTAGGCTTTTAGAACTTTTATGACCCAAGTTCATTCTCTCAGGAAGAATTCATTCCCAGAAAGCAATAAGCTTCCACCATATAAAGCATCAGCTTTATGTTCAGGTTACACAAGGTTAAAGTGGGGACATTCAGAGCCTATTAAAAGAGATGCCTGGGACACTCACCTCTGGGTGACTCGTTTTACTTGGTATGACAAAAACTAATAGCTGTTAATGCAACATTAATTTTACTTATATCCATTTGCATGCACAAGTAGTCCAAAAATGGAGCCGATCAGGAATTTCCTGGCATGAATGCAGTAATACTGAGGATGTGCTCGATGTTATCATCAAATAAATGTACCTATGATTATATATACACACTCACCGGTCAAAACATTAGGTACACCAGTTCACCCCCTCCGAATAAACTAATATTTGATTATATGTATATCTATAATGATGACTTGGCAGCATTATGTTGCATTCAAGCATGTAGACAGAGCAGACAGAAAGCTCCATCATAATATAATTAATGTATTTCTTCAAAATAAAAGCAGTTTTTGCAGGGTTTGTATAGTTTGCTTATGAAAAATAGGTAGAGTGGATGGGATAATCATCATAATCATTCGTTAAGGATTTATACTATGCAACATTCTTTCAGTCATAGTTGTAAAATTCTTTCATGTTATTAGCCATTTATTTATTGCGACTTTATTACATTCAAAATGTCCAAAACATTCTTATTGGCCATTATTCCTGGTTGTTACAAATTCCTCTACCACTTGTTGCACCACCAAATACAACTAAACTACACAAACCGACACTTTACATATTGTGAAAATGTAAGAATACATCGTTTCTGAGCCTGTTCAGTTTAGCAGAAGCTGAACTGAGTATTATACAAACTACTGATCTTCTTGCATTTTGACTCCAATTTTCAAATCCAAGGTTTACTGAAAAAAGATATTGTCCATGTTGATATCTGAAGTGACGAGAGAGGTCAGAATTGTTTGGGAATGATTGAAACTGACTAATACCGAGGTCGGCAGATGAACTCACAGCAAGTCAAATAATAAGTGGAGTGACAGCAGCAGAAGTCATTCCTGTCAGCTCAATCTGGGAAAAGTAGAAATTATTCCACTTATTCCAATTATTTCACATGAGAGAAAATTGTAAAAACATTGAGTGGTCTGTTGATCTGCTGCTACATTCAGAATTTATGGTCAAAGTTCAACATAAACAACAAAAAAGCAGGTTAAGGCAGGTGGTGCTCTAATGATCTCATACCTTTTAAGCATTGTTTGATCACCAGATGTGACCTGAGTAAATGTGCTGATTAAGTCTATCCATTTGTGATCACAGGGTCGACATCTTCTCAAGGCTAGTTTGATCAGGATGAAGCATGTCACTAAGACTAAATCACTGAAATCATTTAAATTATTTTAGACAATCAAATGGCTTTCTCGTGTATCTGATCTCAGTCCAACAGAGTATCTGGTGAAATGATCCTGCATGAACTTTGTGATGAATCCATGTCAAAAACTCTGAAAGAAAGAGGGAGGAATGTTTTCTGCATCATGTTTAAACTATAAAAAAAAAAGAAAAAAGAATTGAAAGAATGACGGCAGGTGTAGGGGAAAATGGCGCTCCAACCAGGTACCTGAAAGCTTTACCTAATGTGTGACTGGTGAATTAAAAAGACTCCATGTTAGTTTTATTGACTCCTACCTGTAAAGTGCGCTGGTTTCTGTGCTGTAGGAGGCCCGGACCATCACTTTGGTCACGTTTGCCAACACGGACAAGAAATCTCTCCGAGTAATCTGTTCAGCTGTTTCAGAAATAAGGAAGTTCTCTGGAAGGAGAACAATGTGATTGGTGCTGGGGGAAAAGGGGTACACTGGTTGGCCAAACCTCTTGTCAACAATCTTGATCCCGCCTCCCTGGAGAAGAAAAGAAAAAAAACATTTTAATTAATTTACAGTTTCATTAAGGTAGAAAGCAAGTGTGTTTTTTGGCTTTTACTATGGAAGGGCGATCACATCCTATCATCTCTGATGACGAAGAAGCAGTGAGAGTGAATGATGTGTCATTAGGTAATGAGCCTCAGTTTCTATTGACATTTTGAATGGACTAAATGCAAAGTGAATTGAGCTCGGTCTTGGTATCTGACTATCTCTTGTTGAGAACCAATCAATGGCATGTAGCAGCTAACACAGAGTGACAACTACTGATAGGGGGTGGGGGGGGGGGGGGGGTTACCATGCCAATAAGCCATTAAATAAAAACTAATTGAAATAGAGGAGGTGGAGGGAGTTGTAAATACTCAGACAAAAAGTAGCATGGCAAAGAAATGAAGCGTTAAAGTGAAATAAGAAATGTTGCAGACTGATGAGAAGGACAAAGTCAAACCAGAGTAAATTGCAACAAGTGAAAAAAAAAAATGGCAACAGGACTTACAATGGGACTGATTAAATAAATAATCCATACTCTGATATTTAACTCTATTTTTGTTAAGCTCGCCATTTTGTAACAGTGCCCTGCATGGTACTGTCACAGCACCGGGCAGCTGTTTCAGTGACAGGCTTCGCCACCCGCGGTGTCTGAAGGAGAGATACCGCAGGTCCTTCCTTCCTGCTGCAGTCTGACTCTTTAACCAAGCTGTTCCCAGTAGATCACGAAAAACACACCCACGAACCGGACAATTCATTCTACCTCTGTGCAATAATAATTTATTTATTTATTTACTGTGCAATAACTTGTCCACACTCATATGCACCATGTGCATGAAAGTACTCACACATCTTAAGGTACTGGCTCTTTTCTAACTGTTTTTGGATTCACTTCCCTGTACCATATGGAGTCATATGGGATGAGGATATCAGATATCAGCATCATGAGGATATCAGACACCACTTTTCAGCTCAGTATTACATTTATGTTCTTATTCTTATTTCAATTAATTCATTTTTTTATACAAAAGAAAATAAATGCTTTTTTTGTTTTACATTTCAGGTCAATAACACAGTTGGTATTTTATGTTGCTTGAACCTAAATGCTGAAATTGAAAACACAAATGCAGAACAGTGACTGTTAATTGTTGTCATGCAGGCTTTTGTGTGTACTTTCTTTACAGTGCTGATGGAGGCTGATCGACTGAGGATGAACTGAGAGGAAGACGTGGAAAACAACAAAGCTCCACAGACAAACAAAGACAGGGAGCTCATTATCTATTCAGATCCCAAATACTTACAACACAAACTTCTTCCTGCGCGTCACCAAACAATGCAACAGAAAAATATCACAACTCTGTGCAGATGTGCTTCCAGACGGGAAGCGGGGTGAAAGGAAGGAAAGCGAATGAGACAAAGGCTGAAAAAGAGACAGTGAAGAGGGAGAGAGCTGGTTGACAGTGTGTAGGTGGTTCATTATTGTCATCATTTGGAGAGGCTTTTTGTTGACAACAAGACCGACACTTGTCGTCCTCTCCTCCTCCCCCATCTCCTCCCAGTCTGTCGATCTCACTGACACGTCTTTAAATAACACAAGCTCATTGGTCTGTGACGATCCGTCTCTCAGTTTTCTCTCTTCACCATTTCGTTGCATCTGATCATCCACTTTTGCTTTTTTTTTTTTTTCCTTTTAATCTTGCTTCAGTTTTCTTTTGTCTTTCCTATAAACCCCATTTAATAATTACAACTTAATTTATTTATCTTTAAAGAGTCTGGCACTTAAAGAAAATTATTTGTGACAGCTATGTTACCATTTATTCTAATATTAAAATTATCTACATATGTTTTGTCATGCATGAATTCTTTGTTATTCCTACATTTTCTTGGTTTTTACATCATTGTTTACTTATGCTTGTCTCTATGTTCCATATTATCCTTCAAGCATTATATTTCTTTATTGCAAAATGTTCTTTTATTTATGCAGTTCCTGCTTCTTTTCTCTTGATAGTCTTCATTTTTTCAACTTCTGTCTATCATTTCCTTTCTTTAAGCAGAAATGTACATATTTAACAAAGAGCATGAAAAACTGAAAAGAATAATTGCGCCATCTGTCTATATCATATCATAATATCACAATTGTTTAGATTTCCTTTATATGTTATATTACTAATTCAATTCTTTATCAATTCTTGAATGTTTCAGTTTTTTCATTGTGACTATTTCACATGATTATTTTTATTTAATCTGCTTTATCTTCATTACCTTCATTCATCTTCTCATTCCCTTTACTTCCACATGATATCTGTCTCTCTTTGTTCATTTTTCACCATAAAGTTCTCACTTTGTTTTTCCTATAAGAGCTCAATTACAATTTCTTTAAAAATGCATGCCGTTTTATCACCCCCCCTTACAAAATTAAGGGCCGAAAAAAATCAAATCACAAAATCATTTACTGCATCTGTGTGTCAATTTGTGTGGATTTGTGTGTTCAAAATATAATAACTACTTACTGCTTTCAGAGTGCTGCTTCACACACACACACACACACACACACACACACACACACACACACACACACACACACACACACACACACACACACACACACACACACACACACACACACACACACACAGCTGAAAATCTTCCCAACAGTTCTAATTAACATTCCAACTTCAACACGTCGCTGGTAGGAAGTTCATTGTGCAAAGGAACTGGATAACATCCACAGCTTGAACACACACACAACCATGCACACACATAGACATAATTTTAATGTGTGTGTGTGTGTGTGTGTGTGTGTGTGTGTGTGTGTGTGTGTGTGTGTGTGTGTGTGTGTGTGTGTGTGTGTGTGTGTGTGTGTGTGTGTGTGTGTGTGTGTGTGTGCGTGCGTGCTGCATGCTCCCATACACACACAAACACTCTTGTTTAGTGGGATATAGAACGGTTAACTAATAGTGTTGCTGCTCTGCTTATTGCTGCCATACATCATAACGCAACCTGCTCATTATAAAAAGATACAGAGCGAGAACGGGAAGAGCCTCCCCATCTGCATGTTTTATTGCTAAGTTCAGCAATACACTGCTGCTCGTACGTGTATGTGTGGGTGCGCAAGTGTGTGTGTGTGTTTTAATGCTTTCTCGTTGCTAGATCATTTAGTGGATGGCACTATTTTAAAAGCCAACGGTTTGTGTGTAAGGATAAATAATGTTACCAAACGCAGTACAGGAAGTGCATATAGACTGGAATACATATTGAATATTCCCTCCTATAACCCAAATACAGTTTTTTTTGGGGTGTTGGAAACACTCCTGATCAAAACCTTTGACCAAATTAGCTGATGGAGCCAACGGATGTAGATGGAAAAAATTGTGTACATTTACTTCCAACATTGTACAGTCTATATAATGTTGAATGTGTTGGGGAAACATACCTCTATGATCAGGTCGGGCTCCGATGTGACTCTGATGAGTCTTTGTTCTTGTTGGTCTGTAGTATAAGACACAGTGAAGACCACACTTCCTCCATAAGCTGAGACCTGAAGAGAGAGAGGGGAAAAAAACAAAACACAATCAGAGTCAGTGTTTCATTAAACCACCAATCAGCAAACTCAAGCATAAACCTCCATCCAGATTCAAATACAAAGTGAGGACTGGTCAGGAACATATCCGAGTGGAGTGTGCTGTTCTCTGAGCTGTCCAAATAACAATAACTATCAGGGCAGGGTGATCTGAACACTACAATGTGTAACACCTGATACACCAGTATATGAATCCATGTGAATATCCACCTTCATTACTGACTTTATCCACATCAGGACAATTGACTCCAGAGCCTATTACAGCTAACACTGGATGAAGTCAAGTACTGTGCATATCTCTGACAAGTTGTCAGTCCATCACACCCACAGTTACAATTTACAAGGGTGAGCGGAAAAAGAAACATTCACCCACACACACAAGCGAACATCTTCGACCAGTTTAATGTCAGTTTTAACCCAACAGGCATGTTTTTTGAATGGAGGGAAGTAACTAGAGTAACAGTTATAGAAGGACAGGAAAACCATAAAACCTGCAAGAAGGACATGGATACATACAGATTCATACAGATTTGCGAGAAAGATACTTCCTTTTTTTGTATTTTAGTGCTCAAAAATCACATTTTAAACTCATCAATCTTCTGACATCACATACAAAGCAGAACTTACTTCCAAAGGCCACATGGCGATCATCAAACACTGTATTGATTTCAGGCCAATCACAGGCACTCATAAACACGGACGCGAATGCACAATCTGTCATGTAAATCCAGTAGCTGGCAACATGTCAAACATTACCCCAGGACCACATGTTTGACTTTACATTTGTACAATGGCATGTAGCCTAAACATATTATAAATTGTTGTGACTAATTCAATGCTACGTGATCTGCATAAATGCCTGTTAGGAAAACAATGTTACATTTCTGAACTTCATATCAGGTCTAAATAACTGTGTGACTTTTGACAGTAGAAGCTTCAAAAGTCATTATTAAAAATTTTTTTTTAAAGCAATTTAGGAGTGTGAAAACCAGGGAGGAGTCAGGTACAGCCCACAATCTGTGTTGTCCTGTGCTGTTCGAGTGCAGCGTTTCTGTTGAGTCCACAGAATGAGCTCAAGGTAGAGAAACGCTGCATCGGCATGATCCTGAAATTTATTATTCTGCTCCAACCTGAACAGTAATGGGTGGGAGAGCAAGATAATAATGCCACCATAAAACAGAGAGAGGGGGACACTGAGAGAGAGAGAGAGAGAAAGAGAGAGAGAGAGAGAGAGAGAAGAGGAGCTTGTGATGGGACGATGGAGAGAGTTAGTGAGGGAGTAAGAGGCGGGCTTAATACCTCTATAAACCTCCTCTATTCTACATCATTACTCTCAGATTTTAAACCTGGAGGTGGAATCACCCATTTTGCAGCTGACTGAAAATACACGCATACACACCAGCAGGCCTGAAAGTGCATTGGATATTTGACTACATAACACTTATTCTCGATCTACTTCCATTTGCTGATGTGGACTCCGGAGGACAGTAAAATCACAGTTTAAATCCACACCGCATGCACATATCATTCAGTTGTGCTGCTCAATCTCCCTCTCAATTAGGCAATCCACAGCCAGAACAGACACTGCATTAAGTAAAGAAAGTCTGCTTTTTAAGCCGTACGCTAAGCTGCTGTATGTATCCACAGATGCATCTCTGCACACCCGAGTTCACAGAGCAATACAAAAAAAACAATGAAAAAGGAAGCCTCCACAAAAATCTGCTGAGCAACAACAAATGGCGTCATCACACAGGGAGATATCTGCTCACATCCACAGGAAAGAGTCACAAAGTAACCTAACAAACAAAGAAAGCTTGAGAAAGCCCACAGGGAGAACATGCAAACTCCACAGCCGCACACGGATGTTCCCACTGAAGCAGTCCTCTAACGCAGATATATGAAACACATTTTAAAATCCTTGAGCAAAATTCCAATTCTCTTTTTCTGTGTTACATCGGATGGGCCGAAAAAGTTTTAGTATCGGCTTTACTGAGCATGCAGCAGGTAATAACCTGAGAAGCAGCAGCGAGAGCTTTTAAGGATGACTCTGCATCCATTGAGAAACTCCAGGATTTAACAATTTACTTCCTTTGAAATGAGTGACATTTCTCAGAAAACTCATTTCGCTGATGGTTTCCACCTAACCTGGACAGTAATCAAGGCTTTTGTCATGGCAACGTGATGGCGCATCACCACCCTGGGGCGAGAGGAAATAAAGAAAAGAAATCCCGGAAAGAGAAAAGACCGACAGAATAGCACAGTGGGAGAGGGAAATTATAAGAAGGGAGAGGAGAATTACGGGTAGTGGAAGCGAAGGAACAATAAAAACACACAAACACACGCACACGCACACACACACACACACACACACACACACACACACACACACACACACACACACACACACACACACACACATGCACACGCACACACACACACACACACACACACAAAGCTGCAGAAGACATTAGTCAGATCCCCCTGTGAGCTCGATAAGCCTGTTATTAACTCTATTAGTGGTCAGAATAAGAAGAACATGACATAATCCTCAATGTTAAAACCCTAATCAAAAACCTGACACAGTCTTCATTAGAGTGAAACCCTTTGTCACGGCCTCGAGTGTATCAGTTTATACAAGTCATTCAGCTTACTATAATACTGTATGTGGCAGGAGGGATAAAGGAAACTAATCTCACATCACAAAAGGAATATTTTCTTAAAAATGTGAAGGAAGCATTTAAACAAACATGTTCTTAAGACTGGAAGTATGTGCTCTTGATCCTTTGCTGCAATACAAATGTCAACATTTCCCCCCCCCCCCAAAACTGTAAAATATAAATAGGGAAAATTAATTGCTCCGTAGGAAGACACTTCATTTGTTTTGTATTGTTTATCAATTCATGTGGGATAAAAAAAAAAAAAAAAAGTACATCCAGCAATGAGAGCCAGAGACAACAGCTTATATGAGCAGATTAAAGTTATGAGATTTATTATCTGCTAATACTACAGAGTGACATGTCAGGAGAAGGTGAGATTAATTATGTGATATTAAATAAGACACATTGTCTGATCAATCAACATGGTTTCAACTGAGCTCTGAATCCTTTGCTGCAATGCAGACAGACAATGCAAGCAATGCATCGTGTAACCCTGGAAAGCCTGGTTATTTTGCTTTCTATCAATACCACATTTGTAGGGAACATGCAGTTGGAGCATGAGCAGCAGGGTTTAGGATGTGGGTTATGCCCATGAGAAATGTTTATCTGACAAAGCCAAACAGCTCTTTTATAAGCTGTTGACCCTTGTTGAGGTTTGCTTGGTGGACGACATGATTGAAGCTCAACATTTGTGGCCTTAAGCATGCGAGAGAACCATAATCACGCAGTCTAATATTGTAATATTAGGAGTTCCTGCGAATTGTGGGAGGTGAGTGTTTCTCTGGTGGAGTAGTGGTTCACACTGTGGCCTCACAGCAACAAATCCCTGTTTCAAGTCTGAGTTTTAAAACATTTCTGTGTGGAACTTGCAAATTTTCCAAGTGTATTTGAGTGTTTTCTCACAATCAAACATGCATTTGAGGTAAATCGATGACCCCCGAACCACAAACATGAGAAGATGTGATTGTCTGTTTCTTAATGTTTGAGTGTGATGGACTAAACATTCAGTTTATCAGATTGCAAATCATGAATTCCTGATTTTATGATAAACATTAAATAAACGGAAGGCAAGTTCCTGCAATTACAGCTGCTTTCCCATGGGTATTTATTCTGTCCTTCAAAAAGAAAAGAAGAAAGGCTGTGTTAAAAACCATATCCACAGTGGTGCACTACATAAACTCTCTGCATTGTTGAGTATGTCTGTATACTGTCTTTCTGCCAAGGGAAAATACTTTTACATGACCTTTTGAATATAAATTAAAATACTGATGTGGGCAAAGAATTTCCAGCAAGAATGTGTCCTGTTCAAATGCTACGTGCAACTTGAATAGATTTCACTTGAGACCAACTGAATGCATTGGATATAGTTTAGAAAAGGGCAACCTGAGTTATAAAAGGGCTCACAGTTCAGATAAGGACCAAAACTGGTCCAGCCCAAAAGAACTCTGTGGAGACGGTCTCTATAAAACATTAGTGGGGCATAAATCAAGCTATGCAACCTTTTTTTGAAGGTCATAGTGTTCGGGGGACCAAGTTACAATACACAGGCTGCCAAAGAGGATATTGCAACCTAATGAAAAAATATAAGAGAGATCTTGTAGAAAGTGAGAGTTATTTTTCTCATTTCATGTTGAAATTAAGGTCCTCTGATTGTGGTCAAAAATATAAATCTTATTCATTTAACATAAAATAACATAGACTAAAGTATTTATTGACAAAACTAACAAGTGATGAAACACTGAGACATAAAGTAAGAAAAGGACACACCACTTTTCTAAAATGAAAGTATAGTAATGACGTAAACACCAGTTACAATCAGTGTAAAGTATTGCCATGGAATTGGAATCCACTTGCAAGCCTCTTCAAACAGATTGTTCACACCTTCCACAACTGTGTGCTGTCAGTTTGCGGGGTACAAAAGGGGAGAGAGAGAGAGAGAGAGAGAGAGAGAGAGAAGGTCAGAGAACATTTATCCTTCAGGAAATGAAAACCATATTGCCACAAAAGCTTCAGAAAACAAATTATCCTAATGACACACATATACAGGAAGACACAACAACAAACAGACAGAAGAAAAGAAGAAAAGAAAGAAGATGTATCTAACATGTTTTTTCTGACGTCTATGTCTGCTATTGGTATCACAAGTTTTCATTTCCAACTCGTCACACACACACACACACACACGGACCATTGTTGTTCCTCACTGTGGGGTGAGATTGGTTCCAGATGGACCAATAAACAGTGAAATACTGAACAACATGCAACCAAAAAAGACTTTTTTGTGTCAGTCTGAGGAAATTTCACAGACATCAAAACCAAAAGTGGACACTGTCCTGGTTTTGCCAAAAAAAACTCACCCTACCGCAATTCATTTCCTCCGAGATGCAGTATTCGTGAGGTATTCAGATTTTTCTGAATAACATCTCTGACTAAAGGATATATATATATATATATATATATATATATATATATATATATATATATATATATATATATATATATATATATATATATATATATATATATATATATATATATATATATATATATATATATATATATGTATATATATATATATATATATATACACGTATAATATGCTCCTTGCATGTGTAATTAGAATAGGTTGAATGCAGAGATGCAATTTCCTCAAGGAAATCAATAAAGTATGCCTTAGGTTTTAGAAGATAAAGACTTCTGTGGCGTTTTTTTCCCCGAGACGGTGAGAGCTTGCCAATATTTTGGCAGCTGTGTGTGAGGATGTGTGTGTGTGTGTGTGTTTTGGGGGTCCTGTTTGCATGCTGCAGAGCTTGAGTTCTCGCTCTGGACCCCATGCCACTGAGAACATCCCAGGGGTGTCGGGGTCCCCGCTTTGTTTCTCGTTGTCTGATGGCAGATGGGAATGCGGTAGATCAGCACATTGTTTGAGGTTCCCTGCATGGGGTTTGACTTCAAGGGAAGTTTGAAGTTAGAGCCAGTCGCTTTTTTAGTTATTGTTTCTTGTGTGGTGCCAAAAGGTGAGTGCTGATAACAGCCTTCATTGGCTTGATTGGCAATCGTGCGTCCACATGCTGATATGCACAGGTGGTTCAATTACACAAAAATATTTTCAATGAAAACTATATATTTTTACAGGCTGTATCCACACCTGCATCTATTTGTACTTTGTTAAATACTGAACTATATTTTTCCAGGTATTTCTATTTTACTTGAGTCTTTTTTGACTATGTTCTACTTGTAACATTTAAACACAAATATCTGTAGTTCCTACTCTACTTAAACTAGCTCATAACTGCTTTCCAGAGATGATGGTACTTCATTTATTACTGAATGTCAAGACTTCCTGTTTCTTTCAAAGTCTTTTGGAATTGATTACAAAGTGTTTGCACAATTTCAAATGTGTGTGTGGGTGTGTGTGCCTGCATGCAGACTTACATATGTTTGAATATATACCACAAAAAAAGGGTTTTCTATTTGATACATATCAGAAATATTTGAATTTATTAAAAGTATAGATGCTGAATTGATACTGTCACATTTACTTGGGTCTATAATTCAATAAAAGTTCATAAGTAAAGCAATTTCAACTCACTTGTAATTTTTTTTTTTTTACAGTTTCATGCCTCAAGAGGAAGAAAATAGCTGGTAGTGAAGTTCGATCATGGTTTTGATACTCACAGGCAAGCAATTACATTCTGCTATGCACAATATTCACGAAAATGACTCTTCTGTAATCCAGGAGAAGGTATTTCTACAAGTGCGCTCACACTTTCAAATCAGCTTTCTGATCTCAAAGAAAAAGAAAAAAATAGCAATGTAAAAAGGAAAAAATCACACATTTTAGTTGAGTTTGTTCACACCTGCATTTTTGTTTTTTTCATGGCACCCAAACAGATGGCACACTGGACACTTTTCTGGTGTATAATATATCAAGCTTTTATGACTTTCACCACAATGCTGAGTGCTGGGTAGCATGGTGGGCTTGTTGGGGTGTTTTCTTTTCCCCAGCTGAGAGCTCACTATCACTTGAAAGCCTATGGAGTCAAAACAGCGGCAGGAAGTCATGTGCTGCTCAAGCCAAACAAAGACATGCTGCAAGGTGCTGTTTGGAAACCTGATATCTTCAGTTTGGTCCGGTTAGATGTCTGCTGTCATTTTAAACCACACCAAAGTGTGTCTGGAAGTGTGGTGATCTCCGTTTTTCCCTGTCTTCACTGAGAGTTCAGACTTTCTAAAATGACTTTTGACATATCATCCAATACTTTAATTAACTTTTACATGTAGCTACGCCATGCATAAAAACTGCATCTGTGAGGCTTAAGAAATAGAAGTCGGAAGAAACATTGCTGATTTATGAAATGGTTGTGTCCCGGACTGTGATGTGATAGTTATTGCGACAACAGAGAGAAGGTTCAACGTACTGTAACTCAGTATGCACATCTCATCCAGATGAAGAAGATGTCTAAGAGCAGCTCACTGATTTGCTTCCAGTCTCTTAGAGCCAATCAATTATTGTTGTGCACTTCCATGGCTCACCAGCTCTTTAAAGTGAAACTTCAGCAGCTCAGTGTGTATCACACTTCAAGTAACAGACAAAAGCAGAATGACACACAACATTCAATACAGTCAGTGCAGCTCTGCCTGTGAGCATTAGATGACCTTTGTAGGTGTTGTAGCATTAACATCAAGAACAAACATCATGCTGATTGTTCATTTTCTGGTATGGAAACACACATTTATCATCCTCTATCAGCTCACATGAAATAATATTGACTGGAAACTTTACATGTCACACTTTTTTTGTAACTGAGAACAGCTGTTTCCTCTTTCATCGTGTCCTCACAGAATATATTATTCACACACAGCTACAATCATCAAGACAAAAGATTATCTCATTGTAAGAAACTGAACATTTGTTTGCTCAACTATTTCAAATTTATGTTGGTGAAATAAAAATAAATAAGATTGCCAAAAGTATCTGGACTATTTTTTTCTGATAACCACATGTAATGATCTTCATTGTGTGCTAATGTACTGTATGCTTGTTGAAAACTGGAACAAATCCACAATGGCCTGTGTGAAGATAGTTTTCCAGCTATGTAATGGAGGAAAAAAGAAACAGAGGGAGACAAGGAAGGAGGGAACTGGGAGGAGACATCTATCTCATGGAATCCAGACCCGATCAAAAATGACATTATAGAGCAACCCTCATCACACATTTGTCTTTTCCATCAGCCACAAGTCAGCTGCTTGGTCAGCCGCTTCCACAAAACTGTTTCACAGAAAGACCTTATACTAGAGAGATTTAATTTGTCACTACAGTATGTCAACTGCTATATGGGACAAGTCAAACATATATCTCCGGGTCCAAAACTGTCCTGTCAAAGGGTCAAATCCAGTAATGCTGACTGTAAAAATGATCAGGGAAACAATAATGGGATCATTTGGGTTACAAATAACAAATATTTAGAATTTGGTCGCTTGGGGTTGCATGCACTGTTTTCCTAATATCACCATACCAGTTTAACATAGAGACAGACAGCCGACTGCAGCAAGGCGCTGCAGTGAAAGCAAAAAGGTTGCAGAAATAATGCAGCTGTAGTCTAAACACAACCACTTGAAAGAAGATTTCAGATTTCATTTAATTCAAGATAAATATAACCATTTTGCAGAAGAGATGCAGCAAGCATTTGTATACATACATTGTGCACAATATACAAATTATATATATGTATATTCCTAAGCTGTAATTACCAATAGGGTATCATGCTGTTACTTCACTGATCCCACCACACTGTGATTAATGAGGCTGTATGGAGCCATTCAACTAAAATGACTATTAACTTAATTATTTATCACTTTTCACCCCATATTTGCGCCACGATTAGTGTTTTTACATTACATAAAGTCTTATTTAAAGGGTTGTATGGATAAGGACAACGAGATTTAATGAATGGTTGCAAAAAGTTGTACGAGAGAGAAATCAAACTTAGAGAGGGAGTTCACAACAAGCCGAGTTGTGTGTTTGTACAAGGGCTTCAGCACATTTTGAGCTTTCTTTCATCAGCTGTCAGCAGAAGATGTTTCTCCTTCCTCCATGTTCATCCATCACGCCTTTATCTCCTAGCTTCAATCTCCCAAAACTCTCTCTCTGTTTCTGTCCATCTTTGTCAGTCTTTTTCTCCAAATGATGAGCATTTTTTTGTTTCGTGACGCTTTCATCTGCCTTGACTGTGAATCTGTTAGTAAATCACAGTGCACGATAGATACAAGAGGGTTAGAATTTGACAGCTTTTGAAGGCTAAAATGAGACTGCTGAAATTTCAGTTCCACTATTATCATATTTAGTTTCCTCTGAAAAATTCAACCAAATCGTGAGTGCTTTTCTCATGCCCGTACTCTTGTCACAAGGGGAAAGTGCCTAAAACAGCATTTAAACCTTAAGACAAGGTGTCCTGTGAGTGCTCTGACAAAGAAAGGAGAATTTCAGCCTGTACTTTTCTATGAAACTGAGCAAATTGCATCTGCTTAAATTGATTGCACGCTTCAGAATGGATGAAAGATTTCAAAAAAAAGAGTAAAGACCTTAAAACAAGCCTTGAACATGCAAAACATGCCATTAGAGGATGATACTCTCAACTTTCCAACCTCATGAGGTTATGTTTGGTTCTTCCCTGAGAACTTTGTTTGTGCTCTGGTATTGCCAGATAAACCGGAAATATTATAAATTCAATCGTCAAATACAACTCGCTTTAATGCAAGTAAAGGTTATTCTTGTGAATAAGCAGTTGCTAGGTCTACGTAGGCTTTCAAACACCCAGCTGAACACACTTCTGGACCAATGAGTTAGAAGACTAACGGGCCAATGAGTATCTGTGGCATTAATGATACAGGAGGTCATGCAAAAGATGAAGAACATTATCACACACACATTTGTACTCTTATACATCTACCGTTGGCTCATTATTCTGTTCACAGCCTGCCACTTCCAGTGATACGCACGAATATGACAGATCGGTGCGTGCGTGTTTGTGCTCACGCATGCGCGTGCGAACAAGAATCTCAGTCAAGTCACATAGCATCTATCTGTGTAACGCGATCAGAAATTGAAGCGAGGAATCACTTTTTCATACGGGGCTTGCATACTGCTTCAAGCGGCCACACACACGCACACAAGCACGCAGGGATGCATACACACACAGACAGTAGTAATTTGTTTGTTTCCCATGTTTGGAGGCATGCAGTTCTGCTTCGCTGTCCCTAATGCCTCTAAAACACATCATTATCTGACTTATATAGACCTGGGAGTTTGTGCAAGTGTTAGTGCGCACGAGTGTGTGCATATGCGCTAAGAGAAAAACAGTTGATTATCAAGTTCAACAGGCGAAACACTGTTTACCCCGAGAGACACAAAGCAAGTGAGAGAGATAGAGAAAGAGAGGGAGAGGAGAGGGAGGAGAGAGCTTGGGGGAAGTAGAGGGAGATGATTTAGGAACGGGGAGGTGAAAAATAGGAGTCCTGGAGAGACGGAGTGAGCGTTAGAGGAGCGGACCAATGAAAAGAAGCAGGGATGGAGGGATGGTTGGAGGGAGGGAGGGAGGGAGGGAGGGAGGGATAGAGGTTCAGACAAAGAAGTGAGATGACAAGCCAGGCCTGCAGGGCGCAAAGTAATGAAATTCAGTGGTATATTCCTCTAAGCCATGACACACAGACAAACATCACAGTCAGTCTGTTGTTGTAGTAGGGCAACAACTCGACTTCAGAAACATGGACTGCAGCTATTTACCAGCTGGAGTGATAAAGTCTAATCGTGGCCACAGAAAACCACAGCACAGTTTCAAACATTAGCCGAGGCAGATCCAGGGATGCGGGGCTGGGGGGGAGGTGAAGATCCCAGCGGGGTATATTCTCAGCAGACTTCCACCCAGGGGATATATTTTTAGATCACAAACAGTGTGTGTTTATGTATTTAAGCCCATTCTAATGATACACCTCCATCCTAGCCTTGACATATTTACCTGTCTTGGTGAGTTCTATCGTAAAATGGTAAGAGAGTAATCCTCCCAAACGGCAGCAATCTGAGACATTACATTGCAGCTGTCTTGATTTAATCTGATACAAAAACGAAAAAGAACTTGCAATGCAATATCTTTGCAACGTGGGGCAAAACATTGAGCAAACAACAAAAATGCCTTTTTCTAAAACCCTCTACCATGTTTCTCTTGATCAACTGCAAGAAATGTACTAAATAACTTACAGCTGAATCATATACAGAAAAACATCTACAAAGAAATGGAAAACTGTTTTACAATAATTGTTAGTCAATTAACTGTGATGCAGAGATCTCTTGAGCTTCAGTTCTGTGTAGTTAAAAGTACTAAATCCAGACTGTGTAAGTAGAATATCAAAACAACAACAACAGTTGTTTTTGCTGTTTGATCTACTCTGGGATGCTTAATTCTCAAATGCATGACTTCTACTTCTGTTTTGTGGTCCACAGAAATCAACTAAGCAGAGCAGGCGAATAACGGTGGTCTGTGTATTTCTCCATACTGACCAAACACACACAATGAAATGACATTACTGCCAGATATTGAAAGTTGAATTTGGCCTGGAAAACATGGGGCTGTCACATTCACTGACTGCACATTTATTGCAGATGTAAAATCCAAATAAATCGGCACACACTTTAAGCAATCAGTCACATTCACACATGAAAGGCTGCCATGCAAGTTCACATGGGGATCTACTTGATTATACCAACATTAGAACATTGCCCTCGTGTGTACCTGTGTGCACGTGCGCTGCTCACCTTATTTCCGAGGAAAAGTCCTGGGGCGTTCCAGTAGTAGGCGGAACCCAGATCATTTGCAACGTCTGCATGTCGGACGCTCAGATACGGCGGAGTCTCTCGGTGCACAGACCACACCCTCCCTCCCGTGTCTCCGACCAGGTGCCAGCCCATCAGGGTGGTCTCCTGGAACAGTGGTGAGGAAGATGATCAGGAGCTGAAGCTCTTTCGGGAGTCTTAAAAGCTGAACATATGGAAAATGCTTTGCGTAATCTCCCATCGTTCTGTGGAAGGGCTTATCTTGCAACATTCCATCTCCAAGTAGAAATATATACTGTAATATTGAAATGTAGCAAGGCTTTACAGGATTACAAACAGAGCTAACCTTAAAAATAGCATCAGCATCATGTCTTCACCTTACTGTCAGAAGATCAGAAGTATCTGACAGTGAACATGGCAAAGCAAGTCACCCGTTGTCACCAGTTTTGTTTTGTTTTGTTTTTTTGTTTTTTTTATAGACAGCCTTTAAAATCTGACAATCTTTACTCCGAAAGCCCAGCTGGTGGTTGTGATTTGCTGCAATTACAAACAACAATATGCCAGCAATTATAATGGATTTCTGCAGCCGCCACCTAAGCTCCGTCTGTCCTATAGGTAAACTTGGCCTCTATTTCTTTATGCACCTTCCTTGTCTGATTCAAATGTATTGCATGTCAGGATGTGTAAAATTTCATCATAAATGAAAGGTCAATTCAATAAAAAAAGTTTTTTTTAATGCAAAAGTCAGGATGCTTAAACAGTTTTGTACATCTGTCACATGTCAGTCAGGAAGTCTTGCAACTGACACCTTGAACAAGTTAACTCCTAAAGGACTGTGTGTATGTGTGTGCATGTGTATGTGTGTGTGTGCAAGGGACAGCCAGACACACATCTGTCGTTGCAATTAACCTAACCTTGGTTTCCCCTTTTGAACGCACGCACGCGCTCACACACACGCTCACACACAGACACACACACACACGCACGCACGCAAACACACACACACACACACACACACACACACACACACACACTCGCTATCAGTGTCTAAATCAGAGCTGTCATCCTGTCAGCGTCTCCTCTCCCCTCCTCCTCTTCCCTCCCCACCTGTCAGTCAAAAACTGTTTTCCTCCTGCTTCACCTCTCTCCTCCCTCTCGCCCCTCGCCTCGTCTCTCTCTTCTCCTTTCTAGTCTTGTCCTCTCCTCTCCTCCTTTTCCCCACCGTTACCTCCACCGTACTCCACCCTCTCCAACCCACCCGCTCTTAATCTTGTATGCAGGGAATATTTCCGTTCACTCTTAATATCCCACCGATTCATTTTCAGATGCCTTTAATGTTTACTGATGTGAAGGCTCTGGGACAGATTCATTTTATTTTGCACCTTGAGTCAGATGTGTTCTGTGCCTTGAAAGATATTTATTAAACTGGGGCACTCGTGTGGAAAAGCAGTTTCCCTGTCATTTAAGAAAGTTGTTTTGGGCAATCACGAGACTGATTGTTTTGCCGTTTTGCTCCAAGTTTAACTGTGTGTTCGCTCTTACTACAAAGTTGGCTGTAACAAAATTGTGTCAGTGCAATCACTTTACCTTTGTCTGCCATGCAGTGTAATGTGCTAAGATTGTGAATTGGAAACAATTATCACATTACCTACTTACATACATCGTTTTAAGTCCGACATAATTGCTCAAGCACACGTCGCCTCCCTCCAGACAGACTTTATGAGGTAGACAGGACAGAAATAACTGAGGTGTTACAACTGTTAACACTGTAGATATGAACATCATCTCAAAGTCATTCAGCAAAACAAGAAGGTGAAAACGAGGTGGTAACACGAGGGAAACTTGTGTATTTCTTCCTTAATAAGAAAAAAATGCACATACTAAAATGACAAAGCCTCTCATGAGATGTTGAGTACAATGTAAAAGACTGATTTTCACAAGAAATAATTAAAACAGTAAGCATGAAAAAGTGACATCTCCATTATTTTAACTTGATGAACCTAATCAATTCAATCTAATTAAATTTGATTAATTTCAATTTACACAGCAGTCACATAGACCTTTTTCAACAGTTATATGCTGCAATTTGTCATCGACACAGAAGAACTTTGTTTGCATATTGGGTGTTTGAGTAGTTAGTTAATTTTCTGGATTAGATATGTTCACTTGAGTCAACACTTCTGTTTTAGTGTAGTAGAGGTTATTTGCCATTATTTTCTCTCATTTCTCATGTTTGGTGAGGGTGTTTGGTTTAATTTAAGTCCCTTTGTTTGATATATTTTATGTACATTTTAGGTCAGTGATTTTGAAGAGGAGCTCACTGTATGGGTTGTTATTGCTTCAGTGGAGGCTTTGCTCAGTATTGTCACTTTTTGTAAAAGAATCAATGAGGTTTGGGGATGCGGGGGGCATTTCATGATAGTATTTAATAAATATTCTTAACTCATAATTAAGTATAAAGCTAGCACTGGGATAGCAGGGTAAACATACTAACAACCAAATACTCATATTAATTTCTATGGGATATTTAACATCAGCAATTAATGACAAATGCAGGTTTTTGGACTGTGGGAAGAAATCAGATAATCAAGAGAAAATCTGCATATGTATGGGGAAAACTCCGCAAAGATATTTTTACAATGATAATCATTAACAACCGTGAGTTATTGAGAATTTATATGGTTCTGTAATATGCCACAATATTATCAAACTGAGCAATATCTTGAAATGTGCCTCAATTTCATAAGACTTTAACCAAAGACTGTGTAATAGCCCTCCATCCATATTTTCAGCCAATCAGAGCTGACTGTGTCTTTGCATCGCCCCCCCCAAAAAAATTTGAATTGCCAAGGCTATTTAATACTCAAGGTACTGTTATGCATGTCAAAGTTCACCAATGTGGGGCCAGTCACAAAATATTTGAACAGACTCCCTCCAGCTCTACACACAGATTTTAATTGCAGCAATTCTGCAGTGCCACATTTATTATGCTCTGAAACATCTCCTTTCGAAATGCTGGCACGGCAAATCCCAACACAGAACTGTGCAGAGCAATTTCTGTCACATACTCACCCTTCAAGCGTTCTCGTAATTTCTAGGTGTTGTACAGAAATGGATGCAATTTGAACTTACAGCATGAAAGTGCTTTGTTTGATTAAATACAGAAGAAGCAAGCTTGTCAGCTTTAATAGATACTCGCAGAGAAAGTCTCAAATTGATGTGATTTTTATATATGGAAATGCAAATTGAGTTAATGTTTGATGCAAACTGCGCGTGTCACGATGCCTACATTGTGATACATCCATGTGGAGGCGGAGCAGTCGCTGGCAACGCCCATGCAGGAGCACTTCTCGCAGCCACGCCGGTTGTCGCCTTGTAAATTGAAGAATCCCAGTTTACAGCGGTCGCAGTTCTCTCCCTCCACATTTTCCTGGACATATGAAAGATGAGAGCTGCAGCTGAGTTTATGGGCTGCAATCCAACTGGCGTTATGAGCACAAGGCATGTGATTGCAGCATTAATGTGGTGAAAATAATGATGACAGGGCTCGAAAGGTTAGCGCTGAATACTTGTCATTAATCCTGAGTGTGTGTGTGTGTATGGGTGCGTGTGTGTGTGTGTGTGTGTGTGTGTGTGTGTGTGTGTGTGTGTGTGTGTGTGTGTGTGTGTGTGTGTGTGTGTGTGTACCTTGCACAGACAGGGTGTTATACATGGGTCATCGTTGGTGCTTCCTTCCACACTGCAGTTACAACGCTGACAGGACGGATAGCCCATATAACCAACGGCACACCTGGAGACAAATGAGTTTAATAACAATAATAAAGACAAAGCTAATGACTATTATACAGGCTGTACTATAACCACAAGTTCATTGGGTCAATTTCTCCACGAACAGCCAGGCGGTCCGTCTCAATCAAACTGTTTGTGAGTTAGACGCTGACCCTCCGCTCTGCCTTCAAAGAGCCGACCTTGGCGCCGTGCATACAAACACAAGCTCAAGTGGAAGTACACAAAGAAACATGGTCTCTAATTAGTGGAGATAGCGAGCTAAAGTAAGTCTATTAAATAGCATTTAAAGAAGGGATCTTAAAGACAGTGCTTATGCCGCGGGTGTCTTCTGAGGGCAGGTCATTAAAAAGTTTAGTGGAAGAGTTGTATCTCCTCGACGTGGCTTTTAGATTGGATCAGATTGAAGTACATGGGTGATATCCACAGGGAGGTGAGCTACTGCCGTGGGAAAGAAGATAATGCAACAAGCGATTCCAGCATTAGTTTGCACCAATGACACGATAGCTGATCACATTTGAAGTTGACAGATTCATCACAAATACACACAAATACCGCAAAAACACATCGCTAAGAACCTGTAAATTGTGTGAGTTCACTTTTTTGAAACTCTTTTTGATGGTCTTTAATATCTGGGGTCTTTAGAAACTAAATGACATTTGTTATTAGGAAAGAGCTTCAGTCGCATTAGTAGTAGTATTATTCTTGAATATTTCTACTTTATGTGTATATTAATGTACTTATAATTAAATATAATATACTTTTGTAATCACTAGTCATTACAGAGTGTATCCACAGTTTTAAACAATGTTCGAATTGCATTTTTAGTAAAATGTCGTAAAATTCCTATTTGTAATTGTGTCATTATTTTGATGTACTTTACTGCTTGAGAACTACTCATTGCATGTTCATTTTGACTCCTTGAATACTGACATGGATGCCAGTTATTGAGAAATAGCTTTGGGGGCATAACCCCCCTCCCCCCACCCTCCTTTTATTGACAGTAGTACTTTTACTTGTAATAGAAAAAGTTAAGCAATGTAACTAGTGCATTGCTCAAATTGTGCTTCTGGTCAAATGCTCACTACTTTGGGCCTATTACTAAGTGAGTTTTAAATCATAGAGTGTCAATAAGAAAATACAATCTCAATCATATAGTGTAAGTACTCTTAATAATCGTCCTTGAAATGTGGACTATTGTAAGATTAGTGTGCTATGGCTGTATGTGAAATAGGCTAAGAAAAACACAAAACGGTATCTCATTTTGAGTTTGGTTGTTGACTCTTGCACATGGCGTTGGGAGCAAAACATTCTGCGATGATAAATATCATCAAAGGTCCTGATAGAAATTTCTTCTGCCAATTTCGAAACACTAATTGGAACAGACAACAGCTGAAAGGTTCTGCTCACCTGTCACTATGTATCACGTTCTGGCCCTGTGTGTGTGTGTGTGTGTGTGTGCACGCGTGGGTGCGCGCGTGGGTGCGTGCGTGTATAAGGCTCTCACCTGTCACATCGCAGACCCCCGAAACCCTCCTTACACCAGCATGACCCTTCTGGCTGGCCTGTCCATCAAACACACACACACACACACACACACACACACACACACACACACACACACACACACACACACACACACACACACACACACACACACACACACACACACACACACACACACACACACACACACACACACACACACATTATTGAAACCCAATGTGAATGAAAAGATTGAGGATCCGTTTGAAGTGGATGGACCCAAAATAGCTCCACTTTCTAAGCATGAACACAATATAAAACCACAGAAGGGTAAAATTATCCTTAATATAAATAGTTCTGTTCTGTCAAAGACATTTTTCAATTACAGAGGTTTCTGCTGAACTTGGCTAACCCCGATCCCATAGGAAATCAAATTGGACTGAAATGATGAAATGTTCGAACCCTTAAAGTACACATTTAAAATGAATACAAGAAAAGTCTGAAACTGTCTTCTGAGGTTTTGAATTTGTTTTCACTGCAGGAAATAAATGATATCCAGAAACAACAAGCTACCCACACATAAGAAAAGAAAGAAAGTATAATCAAATGTATGCATACGGGGTGTAGCTTGGCTTGAATCACTGACACAGGCTTGGCTGACGGAGCCACGTGGGTCACATGAGCAGGGCGTGCAGGGATAATCATCCTCACCACTCACCTAGACACGTTGAGAAAACAGACGGAGTTGCAAAACGGCAAGAAAGTCAAGTAAAGCAAAGGTTCATGCGTAGGTGACCTACCCCGGCAGGTCGGTAGAATCCAGAAACGCAGCTCTGACAGTTGATTCCGGCTGTGTTGTCCTGGCAGTCGATGCAGACGCCGCCCCCTCTGTATTGACCGTGGACGTCCAGGCTGAGTGAGAGATCTGCTACTGTTTGATTAAAGTAACACTCCTCTGCCTTTCCATGGCAGTTACACTCTGAAAAACACACAAAAAGTTAGTGGGCTGCAGTTCTGCATTTGATAGGATTTGTTGAGTCCCACCTCCTCCATCAAAACACTATACAGTAGTATATGCAGCCAGAGGGGCACTTCTCTAATCCCTTTACTTCTTCAGCTTAGAAGTTGAGAAAGAAAACATCCCATGCACCTCTTTAGACATCGCTGTAAGGTTTGCACAGTAACTATCAGCCATGTTATTTCAAGTCTTTCAAAGTAGAGAAGGTCTTTCCATCCATTTACTTTCACTGAAGTGCTCAGAAATCATAAAAAGCACATTGTTCTTTGGGATTTTACAAATAAAATTGTGCATTGTAACAGTTACAACTTCAGGTCACAAAGCTCTTGTTTTACTTGGACTTCTGTTCTTATTTATTTCTACCTGTGGTGATGGGTCTGTGGATACTATTCAAAAAATATTCACAGTGAGAGACGCAAGCACGAGCTATGTAAGCATTTAACAAAAAAGAAGAGCTCCAAACCATCAAGGTATCCTGCAAGGTTTTCTTTTTCAGACAAATTGAATGAATGATCCAGAGTGGATGGAGGAGCAGACCCATGCAAGGATCATGGTTTTTCGACGGTGTGTCAAGTACATCAAGTAGTTTAAGCCATGAAAATAAAAGTAGTAACAAACTGGGAAAAAAAAAAGGAAAAAAATATTGAAATGGCATGTCAATTAAGTAAATATACCTCACAAACCTTTAAAAAAAAGATCCCTATCTTAATAGGTCCAAATTCCACCACTATTTTTTTTTTTGTTGGCTTGTCCTTCAAGATTTTGGCAATATCATTGAACTGTAATTCCCAGATCAAGATTGTCCATGTCATGTTGTGGCTGAGGCCTTTCTTCAGGTCCATGTCTCATTTTAGGGTCCATGGGTGTGTAAATGTGTGCGATTCTTTCCCTGTTCCCCCGTCGCCAGTATGGTCACTTTGATTGATTGTGGGCGCTTCCCACCAAGGCACATCTCCATGCGCGTGTGTGTGTGTGTGTATCTCTCTTTCAGTCCTCAGTCTGTTTATCTCTGCTTGGATTTAGTCACTTTTTTGTGCTTGTTTAATTTACTTTACTAATTTTTATCACTAAAAGTTGTGTTTTGTTTCGTTTGAATGTGTTGAGTCCTCAATGTCCTCACCCTGTCAACTGTATTTGTTAGAGCCGCATCACATCTCCACAGTGTTTAATAAGGTCGATCATGGCTGTATGATTTCCTCTGGAAAGTTCTTATTGTCCTCCAGGCACACTTAATCCACTTGGATGGTGTTCATAGTTTGTTTGGAGGGATGAGAAAGGCAAAGAAAATCTTGCCCTCTGGTTCTTCTCAGTATGATCTTACTTGACACTGTTTACCTGTAAAGCTGTTTGATGCCACTGGGCTTCTCCCTTTACTATCACCCCGGCCCCCACCCTCCTCCCCCGATGCCTCATTTCAGGTACAGGTTTTCTATCACCGAGACAGAGATTGTGCAGCAGGCTGAAGGACCCCGCTGTAGTCACACTCCACAGTATCAGGGCAGCGTTACCCAAGAATGGCTTGAATCTGTCTCAACTAGTTATTTTACTGTTGTGATGTCGGGGTCCTCACTCACTTTTGTCATGTTGTGTCAGTGTCAAGGCAGCAGAAGCCATCCGGTAAGACTACGGGGCTGTTAGGGGGTGTAGTCTGTGTGAAATAAAACGAAGATTACATGTTGTAACCTTAGTTTTATGATGACAGGTGGAAGCCTCTAACCTCATCCCTCTACTGCTACATGATGAAGGTTAATGGATGCAAAGGTGAGTTTTTGATGGCTTTATACAGCCTTATATCAAAGATTGATTCCGACTGGCTGTTCACCTCCGTGGAGGGCATTCACCTGACTTGTATGTGTGCAGTAGTGATAATATTACTAAGCATGGCTGCGTATGTTACCTACGGCAGTGGATCCCAACTTTATTTTTTTTTTCCTTGAGGTGGACCCAGAATGTGGTGAACCTTTGTGGTGAACCACATTTTTATCAAACACACAAAAAAGCAGGACACTTCAATATAACAGCATTTTCCCAGGTATTTTTTAGAGACTTATGGTTTTCTTTAAACATACGCAAATATGACAGTTGGAGTCCCCCCATGTTGATAACCACTGACATACAGCATCAGAAAGAGCTCTGAGGAAACATTTATAAAAGTTAGGAAAATCTGGTGAATCACTGTGTGTTTCTGACAAAGAAGAAATATTTGCAGATGAAGTGATGTCGACATATGTTCATGAAATGAGTGTGTAATTTAGTTTGCGTTTTTTTTCTTCTTACTCTCACAGACGTGCCGAGTGAGGAAGGTTCCTGCCATCCAGGGCTGCTGGTGGTAACCCGGGCAACAACGATCGCAGCTCTCCCCGCATGTGTTGTGCTCACATTCACAGCTAAATTTCTGCATATGCACACAAATTCACACAAAAGTACATGGAAAATACTTGTTAGCATCGGGAGCTGAAAGTCTGGATTTAAATGAATGGATCTTCTGGTAGCTGGGAGTTGATTTCAAAGACAAAACTAAACACAGTAACAATGTCCACTGTAGCCACCTTCTGTTCACGCTCTGCTAAATTCCTGACAAAGGAATAATAAGGCATCAGAACTTAACTCGACACTAATTTATATCAATTCCACACACAATTAAGAAGTTGAGTTGCACTTTTAACCACATGATAGGTTCCTTGGTTTCACAAGATGGCAGATGTTAAATGTCTGCCTTTAATTTCTCAAAGAATGTGTCGATGTAATTAAAGAAATTAAAGGATCACAGCCCACAATTGTAGAGAAGAAGTTAAAATTGAGCGGTTTAACCCATTTAGTTTATTTTTCTAATACTAGTGAAGAAACAAAGAATTTGAGGTTTCAAACAGCTTGTATTATGCAAGAGAAATTTACAGTGTGGAACATAAAATCCTGTGTTTTGTGTATGCCTATATTACATACTGTATAAAACACTTTCTCTACGAAAGGTCATACGAATTATTTTCAATTACAAAGTTTGCCCAATGAAAGAAGACACACGTTTCAAGAATAATGTTGAGATTCTGTGTCAACCGTGTAAATGTCAGATATCACAATGTTATTCTCAAAGTAATTTCTCATATTTCTAAACTCACATTTCATTTGCAATATATCTCAAATCTTGAATGCAGGATATTTCACTTTGTAAAACAGAAACTCTTTAATAATGGCAACACACATACACGTTACACAAATTATATTAAAAATATATATAACAAGATCAAAGAAAAGATAAAAAGAGTTAAGTACAGTAGGTTAAAAGATAACCGGCAATCCAATGAAAGAGCATTTCATGGTCATTTTGAGGGGGCTGAGTCTCTCTAAAGGCTCAGAGCATCTCAAATGCTGTCTATGTTCTATTGTAAGTTTCCAAAAAATGCACTGTATAAAGGTGGCTGTATTTACATTTAACACACATTACCAGTATTGTGATTATATTATGTTGATAATGTACCTGCAAACATGTAATTACAAATGTGCCTGACCCAGTGGAAGCTTATCAAACAACAGAGAAATCACAGAAGAGCAAGCTGCTAGATAGGGCTGCCAATAAGCAACAAATAGGTTTGCAATTTTTTCTCCCAGGAGGGATATAAATTCAAAACTAAACAGAGTCAAAGTAGAATGTAGCCGAACATTTGCCAACTTTGAGCTTCTGTAATTCAATTTAGGACTTTCTGTAAATTGGTTGATGTGGTGAGGGTGCCAGATTTAACTGAGAGGAGAGTAGTACAATAGCACAGCCAGAGCCAAGTTTGAATTTGTTGGCACATGTGAATTTGCCCCTTTTATCAGAGACAACGCTGCAGCTCCCACTTTAAGGCTGCCTTTGTGCTGAGCATGCATCTGAACAAATGTTCTGTACACGATCATCAACAAATCATCTCAAAGGTCTTCACCTTCTTTGCTTTTTGAACGTCTGCCCAGAAATGTGTGGATTGTTTTTTTTTTTTTGGTCGTTTTTTTGTGTGTTTTTTTAACACTTTTTTTTTAACACAAAGCTGGACGAAATCTTTTTCAAGTAAATAAAATTAAATGAGCCACATTCAGGTTTGATAAACTGTATCAATGGCGACGTATCATTGGGTTTAAGCTACGTCATTCACTTAGGACAGATAAGTCTGATAATGAATTTATACACAGCCAACAAAGCTTTGAGTTATTAGTTTCAGTGTGCTGGGTGTGCTACAACATGCTGCTGTCACATGCAGGACACCAGACTGATTTGCCACCTGCAATAGAAACAGCAGCATCAACACCTGTGTGTTTTCCCCACCTACAGGTTCCAGCAAAGACAACACAACGACAGTATGCAATAAATGTTCAGTTAGAGTTCAAAGAATTAATCTGACCACAACTAAATGAATTATCCCCTGCAATTTCATTATCAAAACAACAGCGTCCGCATTACGAGCCTTAGAATTTGTTTTGACGGTGCACTGTATTACGGCATTTTCAAAGTTTCTCATTCTGTTTCTCATACCTTAAGTGTGTAATGTATACAAATGTATAACTGGTTATTGGTAGGCAAAGAACTATTTTGCATTCAAAAACTATGGATGGACAGAGGTCATTTTACTGGAAAAGATATGACTGTGTGGTCTAGAATACTGCATATCAAATATTTTGAATGAATAACAAGAAAGATTTGAAAGAAAGAAAGATGGAAAAACAGTGGCTTCTTCTCGTTACTCTACAGTGAACTGCGTCCACAGACAATGATTTGTGTAAGTGTTCCTAAGATCATGCAGTGATATCCATTACAGAATCATACAGTTTTAGGTGCACGTGTCCAAAAGAGGACAATTGACACAGTCTGCCCATCAAATCATGGCAAAATGCAAAATGTTTGCTTTTTGCTTAAGATGTTGTTAGAAGTTGAAGAAGCTTGAGGTGTTTCTACAATGTCACTGACATCATCACCAAGGGACCAGCTGCGTCTGTGTTGGGCTTGTTGGTTCAAGGACATAGAGCGTCAGTGAGTGAGTGAGTGAGTGAGTGAGTGAGTGAGTGAGTGAGTGAGTGAGTGAGTGAGTGAGTGAGTGAGTGAGTGAGTGAGTGAGTGAGTGTGTGTGTGTGTGTGTGTGTGTGTGTGTGTGTGTGTGTGTGTGTGTGTGTGTGTGTCTGTGTGTGCGTGTGTGTGTGTGTGTGTGTGTGTGCGTGTGTGTGTGTGTGTGTGTGTGTGTGTGTGTGTGTGTGTGTGTGTGTGTGTGTGTGTGTGTGTGTGTGTGTGTGTCTGCAGGGGACACAGGTGACATAGCTCTCCTGTCTCACATCAAACAGAGGCAAGTTTGATACCAGACACCTGATCTTCCTGTTTTTTTCTGCACACACACACACACACACACACACACACACACACACACACACACACACACACACACACACACACACACACACACACACACACACACACACACACACACACACACACACACACACACACACACACAGAGAAAGAGAGAAGGTTTGATATAAGGTGATGGAGACAAAGCTGATGCCCGAGGGCTTACTGGTTTGCTTTGGTGCTGTTCACCACTATGGAGGTTCTCCATGCTCCATTACCTTGATGGTATTGTTAATGATACAGAGAGAGAGCGAGAGCGAGAGAGAGAGAGAGAGCGAGAGAGCAAAAGACAAATGTATCTTACCTTTGTAACACTGTTGAGAGGACAAGCTTTGGCATGGCCATAACAGATGCACATCCCTCCAACTGAGATGTCCTTAATGGAATAGTAGTACTGAGAGAGAGAAGCAGAGAGAGAGTCAAAACTTGCTGAAATGATAAGTTGAGTCAAGGAACTACCCAGCAGACTAAATTGCTTTTTAAAATACATTTGTGCATTTCATACTTAGTGCAGACTCCATTCAAAAAAAGGGTGTATTCGTAAAAAGGCATATCAAAGATTGAAACAATGGCATTTAAAAAGGAAGAAATCAGAATGAAAAAACAAAATCATGCATGCAGTAAAATGATAAGGGAAAAACATGACAATGTTAATTAAAACATGACAACTTCTCTGCTGAGAGAGTGAATGAGTCCAGATTAACTGACAAAGGGCACAAATCCAGTTTTAAGATATACGGCCGCTTGCAAAACAATTCATACCCCTTGAACTTTTCCACCTTTTGTCACATTACAATCACATATGTGTATACATGTATTTTATTTGATGTTGTTGTTTTGTTTTAATATTGTCATATTCCTTCCATGGCAAGAATACTTCTGCAATCCACTGGAAAAGAAAAGAAAAGAAAAGAAAAGAAAAGAAAAGAAAATGTCAGTGTACTTTTGAGACTCACCCGTCTTGTCACAATGGGATCGATATCTCTGGAGTCGTGCAGTGTCAGGGTCATGAGATCAGCATTCAGCGTCCGGATTCGCTGGAAGACCAACCTGATGTAGCGAGCGGAGGTGAAGTTCAGCAGGGTTGGGGACGGGTTGTCTGAACTGGGCCGACCATTGATCAGAGAAGTGTGGATCTGTAGACAGAGAGACATGGACCACCGACATGGAACGGCACAGTCACTCTAAGTTATGGCCATAACTTAGAGTTAACAAACTGTAGAGTTAACAAACAAAGTGTAGGGTTATTGGATCTGTGAGGAAAAGAGATAGATCTGTAAATAAACCAAAAATACAATGCATACAATCTAAGAAAACAATACAATGCGATTAGCTCCACCATACTGTCATCACATCCATAACACTACCGAGTCCTACTACCCAACAATTGTATGTTTTCAATGGGAAATTTCTAGACATAAGTACATAAAAGAGGCCTAACTAAACATGCAGTGCATATGGTTAGCACAGATGAGCTCACATCTTGTGATCACCCTGTTATCATTAGTATGTAAGATGTGGAAGTTGATAAGTCTAATTTTTGACAGAAGAGATTCACGTTGTCTCCCATCAAAATTGTCATTCAGCATTTAAAGGACTTGCATGCGTACGTGTAAGGAAAAACAACATCTTCATACACTATAAACACTGACTTCAGTAAATTCAAACCACAAACTTGAAGAAGCTTAATATCACATGTGCCAGTTGCTGGTTGAAAACCCTTATCCAGGAGCCACAGCCATGATTTCTTTCTTTCTTTCAGTTTTTTTTCATTTGTTCACCCGTATGTAGAAGAAATAAATATAATCCTCCTGCACTAAAGAACGGGAGAGAAAAAAGCATTTTGGTGAATGTCGCTTCTCCTGAATGTTTGGGCTTCACTGCACAGAATGATGTGAGCAGAGTTCGAAGACAGTTTTCAAATTCTTTCTTGAAAGTAAAAAGTTTCTCAGCGCTCTCTGAGAGTTTAAGGCGCGTAACTGAGGGAGTGATTTGGAGCATTACAACTTGCTTCGAATTCAGTCCTGGTCCGATGGACAACTTAAACCGGTGTGGTGTGGAAACCGTTTGTGTTCAACATGCAGAATAGACTCTATGGTGTGGGAGGCGTCATGTAATCAGCAAATGAGCTTTAAGAATCAATGAGTGTTTGCATATTCAAAAATAGTGCAGTTTTCAAATGAGCAAGCCTGATCAAACATGAAGAATTTAAGTAGTAGTCAATCTTCTTTAAATTTATCCACATAACAAAAAAACTATCTTGTTCCCATGCACCACAGAAGGAGGCAAGTTAGCCTACAATCTATACAGTCCAGTTTATCCAGATGATCTAAGGATCCTTACACTGGAAAGACATCAAGTTTACTTTACTTGGATTTTATTTTTCATGTAGTTTAAACAAAGAACAAATGTGCTTGAACAACAATTTTTTGTTTTTGTTTTTTTTAAATAGATCTAGCACATATCAGCATATTTGTATCAGTGCACAGAAGCAGCCTCAACTCATATTCTATAACAACAATCAAGAAGTAACAACATAATAAGCAGTGGATAAGTGTGAAGCTCTGTCTGCCAGCCTGTCTGACTGTCCATCTGTCCGTCTCACTAATCTGGCCAAAAGCAACATTTGGCATCTGTGCAAAAAAAAAAAAAAAAGTCTTGCACTGAGCTGAGAGTGCGTTTGTAAGTGCGTGCAAGTGTGTGTATGTATGTGTGTTTCTGGAGGTAACGTTTGACTGGTGTGAGTTGCACATTAAGAAGTAGTGAAAGAGATGATAGTTTACGGGAGTGTTGTGTGCACGTGCGTATACATCTGCTGTGTGGACGGAAGTCTTTTCAGCAACTTATATGATGAAAAGAATCAGGAAAATCATAATTTTTTTCATTTCTTTTAAGATTTGACTTAAAATAGGGTTCGGGTGATAATTATGTCAGGGTTAAAGGGAGGTAATGAGTGGTGTGTGTGTGTGTGCATGAGTGCAAAGGGTATAAGCTGCACACATAGAAATAATGAAAGAGATAGATGTGTACATGACTGTTGTGGTGTGTGTGTGTGTGTGTGTGTGTGTGTGTGTGTGTGTGTGTGTGTGTGTGTGTGTGTGTGTGTGTGTGTGTGTGTGTGTGTGTGTGTGTGTGTGTGTGTGTGTGTGTGTGTGTGTGTGTGTGTGATGAGCAGTGGGGTGACATTGTGAATGTGTGTGCGCTGCTGTGACACATCGCCTACGACTCATTATGGTTTCACTGTGATCAGACGGCTGGGGAGCTGTCAAACACACGCACGCACGCACGCACGCACGCACGCACGCACGCACGCACGCACGCACACACGCACACACACACACACACACACACACACACACACACACACATTCAGACACCTCAGTCGTTACTTGCAGCTCTTGACATATCCCAGCTCGCACACGCTCTCGTGCTCCCCCGCAGGACACACACGCATACAGCACAAACACACACAAAGACACACAGAGACACACTCTGAACACACGTGCTTGCAGAGGTGTTAAGCAGGACCACACACCACCGTTAATGTAAATGCATACACAGAGATAGGCATCTACAATTAGCCCAGCATGGCGACTGTGAAATGAATGATGAGTGTGTTTTCACTGCACACTTTGTGTTTTGTGTGTGTGTGTGTGTGTGTGTGTGTGTGTGTGTGTGTGTGTGTGTGTGTGTGTGTGTGTACATGCGTGCGTGCGTGCGTGCGTGCGAGTGCCCTCTCTTCATTAATGTCAGTCATTACTGGATTATCTTGCTGTTCTTATGGTGTGCAGTCGCGCAGGGCTGATCAAAGCGATACAACAGTAAACAACTGCGTGCATGTGTCTGTTTCAATATCAGTGTGATTTTATTTTATTAAATCAGGATATTATTTTCTCGTCATTTATTGAAATTAGAATTATATAACAGGTTGCACATTTTCTGAAGCCTGGCTTTATTCTTGAGTGTAGAATCAATGTAGCCCACACTGCTCCCGTGTATATGCACACAGGTCAGTTTCCCAGGTCTGCAAATCAAATCTAAGTGCCCCCCCCAACCTGACGAGGAGCCTAAAAGTGGACTAACGAGCTCAGTTTCTCATGGGGTTGTAAATATATGCCATCTAATACAATCTACTTTCTATGCTAATTGTATGAAACAGTTCTAAGATACTTTCATTGAAATAATTCCTGAACAACTCTCAACGACAGCATCAAGTTTGTTAAACCACCACAGTCAACCCACAGTGTGTGATAACGTTGAGCGTTACCTCCCCGTTCTCCAGCGGGTGAATCTTGGAGTAAAACGATGTGCAGATAACTTCATCGTCTCTGGTGTATGACGGAGGACCGGTTCGAGGATTTATGTTGAACCTGGTCAGGCACTCTGTTTCAGTGATGGCGTAGTACTGCCAGGGCTCAAAAGTCAGGCCATCTATCGAACGCTCCAAGATCCAATTACCTGTGGCCAAAAACATTGGGAAAGAGCACAATGATGAAACGCTTCAAACGTCTGATATGAAGATGAGAAGCAGATCAATAAAAATAATGGGGAGCATCCAAGCATCAGTTTATACCCCACTGTTTAATATACATAGAAAATTGACGGATGAGTCAGTATGTATTTCTAACTAACAGCAAACTATGACTTTGTAGTTCGTCAAACTAAAATGAGTCAAACCGATAGCAGACACACATTGGAAGGTACAAATATGGTGCCTTTAAAAATTTATTATTTTGTTCTTTTAAAGCTAATAAAAAGTTATCTTTTTGTTTTTGCGTTTATCGATCTCGTCTTAAAAAACAACTACATGTCATCAAGTGTATGTTGGAAAGTAATAAAAATTTGAATGGGATACATACTCCACACTGAGTATGAATTGACATCTGATATACACGTATGGCCACAATGAACTACAATATAATATACAAAAAGTGGCTCATTACATACATGTGCACATGAGCGTAGACACAAAAGCTGAGATACAATCATTGTCACTACTTTCATGTGATCCCTGCAAATGATAGAGGCTATTTTACAGTTTAAATTTTTTTTATTGCTTGAAACAGGGGTTTCAAATATAGTTACCGCGTGTCTAAAAGAGACCACCAGGTTCATTCAATGTTCTTAACATGTTTTGTGAAAATGTTAATGAAATATAAACATTTCAGGAGTACCTTTGCACTCCTGCACTAAATCAAAAGTAAAGAATTTAAATTGTGGTTCATAGTTTATAATGCCATTTCTTTTACTGGATATTTCTATACTGCCATTATGTTTTCCTGTGAGCAACATGTCTTTAGCTTGTTATAATTTGGGAGAAACAAGAAGACATTTTGGAGTTATCAAATATGAACACTTGCTTGATATGTTCGATTTTGTGTGGAGGTAATGGTTTGTTTCTTAATATAAATAAGTGGTAAGAACTGATATATTTAATAGCCTGATGATAAAACTAATGCATTACCTTGCAAAAATTACTGAATTTGGAAAGTTCTTGTTAGTTCTGATATAACTTTTAAGTTATCTACACTTTTTGAAACCTTTATGGTTTTACTTTTACTTTCTGACTCATTGCATAAGCGCCTGTTGTTTGTCACTGATGTGGAAATCTCATCAGAGAACTGGTTTAAAGTTTAGTTGTTTTTTTGGGGTGGTTATTTTCTTGTTCTTAAGACAACTTTTTGCTGTAACTTATATTGTTGGAGCTGTATTTTTGCATAGCTATGCACCTTCTCGCATAATGAGGTCACAAGGTGCTTGTTTAGTGGAAAATGCTGTAACACTAGTTAGAATGTTGTCGTCTTCAATCCACGTCAATAATGTTAAAGTCTAAGGTAAAATGCAATTTGTTGAAGTTCAGTGAGGGTAAATTCTCTCTGCAGCTAGGAAGTGGAGACATGTTTACATGAAAACAATATAAGTCAATACCTGGGCGAGGTGAGTTGGCTGCTTTTATGATCACATAGGCGATCTGGAAAACCTGGAAAATGCAAAGAGAAGACATGATGATAACATCAAGTTAAAAATAAACAAATAAATCAACAACAACAACAATATATATATATATATATATATATATATATATATATATATATATATATATATATATATATATATATATAACAATAATAATAATAATAACAACATAAATTGCACGAAAGAGGCTTCACTGTGACTTTTGAATGCACCAAATATTTCTCTATGATCGAAAATGTTCTTCACACTTTCCCTGGACATTAGGAAAGGCCAGATCAATAGACAGCCAGATAGGTGGATACAAATACAAACATTAGATGTAGGTCAAACACCGACTCCCTTTCTCCCCCGACTCCGTTTGCCATCTCTTTCACCACATCCCTTCTCCTGGCAACTACATCTCTCTTTCTTCTCCTGATGTGGGAAGCAGTGTCACATTGCACCAATTAGAATAGGGAGAAAGCTACCAAATGTGTGTGCATGTTTGCATTTGTGTGTGAAAATATCTTTTAGGGTAACCTTATAGCAGTCATTCAAACCACCTACAAAGAGTTACTGTTACCTGCGGGTGGGATGGTGTGTGTGTGTGTGTGTGTGTGTGTGTGTGTGTGTGTGTGTGTGTGTGTGTGTGTGTGTGTGTGTGTGTGTGTGTGTGTGTGTGTGTGTGTGTGTGTGTGTGTGTGTGTGTGTGTGTGTGTGTGTGTGTGTGCATGTGTGTGTGTGTAAGGAAGGAAGTCAGAGCTACAGCTTGTAATATGGTGACAACTCCGGGACAGCTAGGCAGCTCCAACAGCTAAACATAGATCAACACAGCTAACTAATTCCAGTGTGTGTGTGTGTGTGTGTGTGTGTGTGTGTGTGTGTGTGTGTGTGTGTGTGTGTGTGTGTGTGTGTGTGTGTGTGTGTGTGTGTGTGTGTGTGTGTGTGTGTGTGTGTGTGTGTGTGTGTGTGTGTGTGTGTGGCAAAAATGTGTCATACCCTCAGTTTTGATCAAACGTGAATCAGAGGGAAGTTGGGTGTTTTTTTCACTCTCAAGCTCGACATGTCGGGGAGAAATAAGAACACAACAAAAACTACTCTGCAGAAAAAAACCAGAATGCAAACCATCACTAATCTGGAAAAGAAAGGTTTATTTTAGAGATGGGCATATTTATGTAGATATGTTGAGCATGTTTTATATGACTGTAGAAATGTTTCAGATTGTTTTGTGTGTTATACCAGTGTTGGGTTTTTTTTTAAATCTTTTGGAACGGGAGAACTAAAAGTTAGTGTCATCAAACTTTGAGGATTTTACTTATTCAGGGTCAGGGTTATGAATCACAAAGACACAGCCTTAAATAAAACAGGGTTTATTTACCACATTCAGTATGTTGGTCGACCCCTTGAGGGACAAACTGACTTTCCAGTCTGCCTAAAAACAGAATTGTTATTCCCCGTGTGAAGTCAAAAAATGATGTCAAAGTCATATTTCTTCCACCCATCCTTCGTCTATTCCCTGTCATTAAACAGAGGGTCGCAGAAGGCTGGAGCAGATTCCAGATGACTAAGAACAAAGGGAGGGTTCACCCTGACATGTCACTAGTCCATCATGATGCAAACACTGAGATAGACAACCACACATACACACATTCAAACCTCACGGCAAGTTAAGAAAGGCCTGAGTCGGAGAAAACTGCAGAACCCAGAGAGAACATGGAAGTTCCATATGGAAAGGCCCAAAGCCCAGCATCAAAATTAAATTTCCCACTATGAATTGCTAACAAAACACTGTAATGTGTTGGTGCTCCAATAAGCTTGTGGGTAATAGAATTACATTCTGAATTGCTTTCATGCTATTTTGCTGATGTAAAAGTAATATATCTGAACTGGCATGTATACATAGATGGATACCTGACAATCCATGTTGCTTGTATTTGTAGTACTTTTCTTCAGTTGTGTTTGTTTGCAAAAGTGAGGCAGAGAGTATCTAAACAACATCCGACGGACCAGGATCCAACAGCGGATGATATTTTGATATTTAACTCTTCCTGAGTTTCCCTTTGGTCGAGCAAAACACTTTCAGTGGCTGTGCTCAGTTCTGGACTTAAAGTTCTTTCAATAGTGCTTGGTAAATTGTATTTCAGAAGTGTTTAATTTGTACTATTATAACACTGGACATAGTAAAGTCAAGACCTACAATAAAATGGGGATAAATCAATCAAGAAATCCTGAGAGTGAGAAAACGTACTACGGTGTGGCAGGGTGTTGGCAGGCTAAAGTTCTCACTAGTGGGAAACAGTCTTATTTGATATTATACAATGCATTTGAACATACATTTTGCGTACAGAATATCTACCACAAGCCCAATGAACTAAGGCCCCGTTTACACGTCAATGTTTCATGTTTCATGACAACACCTGATCCGTTAAAAAAAGGGGGAGCATTTACACTGCAGCAGCGGACACAGTGGCATTGATGAAGTTAGTCTGCCGGGTCACGGGAGGGCGCTGTCGCTTATTTTTTGTCATGAAACCACACAGATGTGTGCAGAGAACAATATGTTGTTAATGTGAACAAAATCGCAAGGGACCCAACATTCGTATGGACTGATGATGAATTCGGTATTAAACTACGGATATGAACAATAAAACTAGAATATGGACCGTGAGCCATCCTACTACAGATTCGCCATGTTGTTTTTCAGGCGCCTGAGCAAAAGGGGGTGAAGAAAGTTTTGCAGATACACTCGTATTCATTGTCATGTAAACTGGGCCAAACTCATGTGACTTCTGATAACACAATGAGGCCTGAAGTGTTTGTTCATCCATCTAGATACGTAAAATGCAAGCAGATGGTTACTCATCAAGAGGCTAATGATGTCACCCTACTGTGAAACAAAAAAACCCAACAAAAAAAACAACCTTTTGAATCACCAAATATTATTAAACTTTTCGTCTTATAAGTGCCAGTTTTATCTAAAAAGCAGTGGAAATTGTCTGTGGGTCTGTCTAATAGAAACCGGTATAGCGCTGAAGCTGAATAAAGAAGCAATCAGTGACTGACATTACCCTCAAATGAAATCAAGCAGTCTCATAACAGGTGATGAATAATTCCATGATTAAAAAAAAACCAAACACTGACTCAAAGCAACATTTTGTACTGCTTCTGAGAGAAGGATTGCAACTGTGAAAGTGGTGGCAAGTTAGATAAAAATATGCAGAATCACATATATGTCCAGAATTGACAAGTGTGCCCTCTTCTAAATCTCACAAGAGACATTATTCTGAAAACCCCATACAAATCGCATAGTGCTCAAGCAGAGTTTCATTGCTTCCATCTTATACACTTGACAGGAACCAGTTATACCAGGGAGCGGCTTTTGGCAGATATTTGAGCACAGCAGCCAAATGAGCACTTAAAATGTTTATTTTAACACTCAATGAGTCCAGTTAAGCCCAGTATCCAGTATGGTTGGGATGCCTACAATTAAATAGACTGTGAAGAATCCATTTTGTCTCAGCGTGATTTGGACACACAGCGACAGAGGTTTTACTGGACAGCTGGTGTTTACGGGCCATTCACATGGAAACGTGTTAAAATCTCTCCGACCTGATAAACTGGCATCCAGCTCCAATTCCACTCGGTTCAGCCTCTTCCAGCACCATGTGCACACAAAAGAACAAAAAAAACCCAAATCCAACACAACGAAGAATGAGTTCAGTGAGAGATGCAACACATTCAAAATGAGTGACCAGAGATCATTAAACGGTGTTTAAGGACTCAGGCATTAAAGGAAAAAAGAAAAGGCCCATTTGTGCAGACACACAGGTGGAGATGCCGTCAGAGGAACACAATTGGTATGCAGACTCGTTAAAATTTACTGTCACTTCAAATGAAAATGTGTTAACATCTCACTGGACTAATAAAGTAGCTGTTGGCCCTGCTCTAAATGGTGTGAATCATCCAACATCCCTGACTGCCAAACGAAATGCAGGCAAACACGCAGCAGATATTCAGTGGAGCTGCTCAGTGCAAAATCTCTCCGTCTTTTCCACTGAGCTGACACTGAAAACAGCCTGGAAGAAACATTTTGAAGGCAGAATTTTGAATGTTGTTCGGCGGTTATGAGGTAAGTGCATTTGTAGACTTCAATATTTGTCCAAACTGCAGAGAAAATTGTATAAAAAGTGAAAAACAGACACATTATGGTGATTTTTCACACTGGCTTAAAGTGGGACTGCAGCTTAAACAAACACAGGCCTGTGGATAAAATGCAATGAGAGTCTGTTGTGCAACAGCCATTTCAAATCCACTCTCTTTAAGTATGCCTATCTGCCTAAACTGCCCATACCACACTTACAGACACAAACAAAATGTATATTCGCACACCAGTACACCCGCTCACTTACCGGGTCGTAATTTGGCCTTAAGCTTTTAAATACGCTTTAGTCTACACAAAACACCAGATGCTGCAATCTCTCCCACACTCTTGCCTCGGACGAACTACTGTCAAACATTAAAACCAACAAAGTTTCATTGAGTAAAGCAGATGTTTCATTTACATTTTCTCTAGTATGAATAAAGATATTTTTCTGGCACTAAATGCTATGGCCATATATTTTTTTATAATGTTGGTTGAATCTGTTATATAATATAAAAGTAAAGAAAAAAGGAAGTAGCTCAGTTGCCAAATGAACGTGAGCTTGTGTTCCATACGCCAATGTCTATTTCTGAGAAACTTGAAAGAAAAAAAGCATTTACGGCACTACATAAATCTTTGGAGAAATTGAAAAGGTAAGTCATTCTTATTCTCGAATGTAGTACAACTGTGCAGACTTCAGACCGAAACATCAATCATAACTTCAATTCAAAGAAATAATAATGATTCCCTCTTGTTTTATTCAGTAATTTTAATTAGTGATTCAAATGTTTGGCTACACAATCATGGTCACTCATTGTATAATACATTGACCTACCATAACAGTATGATCACTGATTCGTTCATTCCTTCTTATTTCATCTGTAAGTGAGTGGGATATATTAGGTAGTGAGAAAATACCCCCCTTAAAGTGTGAGGAAAGCTGTAAAAGGGTTCAAATAGTAATACTCATAGCATCTCCAAATGTGGCTCTTTTGGCGTAATCCCAGTCTGCAGTGCTCAGTTACTATCAAAAGTGGTGCAGGGGAGGAAAAGCTGTGAACCACGACCGGGTCATCGGCTGTCAAGAGTGACGCACAGGGAGAGAAAAGACTAGCTGTGGCTGTGGTTCGACTTAATAGCTGCTACAGAAGAAAACTGTCAGAATACACAGTGCACTTTCATTTGTTGCCCGTGAAGCTGCATAGATGCAGATCAATCCGGGTGCCCATTCTTACCCCTGTCTATAATTGAAATAATCAATATTGAGAATTTGTGCATCAAGAATAGATCACTGAGAAATAGAAGAAAGCGAACTGCTCTGATGAATCACATTTTCTGCTTTGGGTAATGTTGCACTAGGAAACATTTGGTCCTGCCATTAAAATGACTTTGAAATATACCACCTAGTTATTGACAAATGTATACACCGGTCTATGGAAAGGTGATGGTTCACAAATTCCCAGGTGTAAATCTAATTAAGCATCTATGGGATATGATGGACAAATAAGTCTGATCCATGGAAGCCTCGCTTTACAAGATCTCCAAACATCCTGGTGTGGAATTAGACTCAATAATTTCAGAGGTCCATTGGAGCCCGTGCCTCGAGGGGTCAGGGATGTTTTGGCTGGAAAAAAAGGGAACCAACAAAATAATTCAGGTCATCTTGATGTTACGAAGTGAACTGCTGAATGTAGTATGCCGATGCTTCATTATGCTCCCCAGATATGGAAGAAGTAATTGTGCATATACAGTATACCAGTTTTAGTGTGTATTTGCAAGTAAAGTGGGCTATTCTAGAGCTGTGGATAAAAGCACTTTGAGTGGCAGCCTTTTTCAGAACTCTGATCACCAGGTTCTCCCTCCGTCCCAAGAGAGCCGAGCCGATGCACGATTTGACCACTGTCCATCAATCAAACTGATGGCTGCATTTCCATAATAACCGCAATTTAACTGAGTCCTGTCTAAGGCTGATAAAAGATTGTTGCTATGGTGAGGCAAGTCCAGTCTCTCATAGTAAAAAGTCTGACTACATTTCTTAATCTATATGCATATTAATGCCAACGCCAGAGGCAGCGCAATATTTCACACGCGGCGTGTTCATGGGTGGAAGACTTTTAGTTTGATATCAAATGACTGGAGGTGGAACAGCTCAATAATAATAATAAAAATAAAACGGTAGTTATTACAAAATTATTTCAAGTCTCTTCCACAGGTCTCTGCAGAGTGCCTTTGCTGTATTGTCAAGTCAGATGCATCTGCACGCACAATTACGATGCAAGAATTTATCTGAAAATAATGAAGAACATACACAGACATCAACAGTCTCCATCATACACACACACACACACACACACACACGCGCACACACACACAGACTCTCGGCTCCCACTCGTCCTCATTATTTAGTCTCTCTGTCCAGAGAGGCACAACAATAACAAGAGAGGAAATGAGAGTAGTGATGTCACAGGCGATAACCACACACACACAGACACACACAAATACAGGAGTCCACCGTCATTTTCTGAGTGAGATGACTGCGGTCACAAGGGAAATTCGGTGCACTGGAGGGTAAATAGCTTTCTGTCCGACTGATCAAAACTCACACAGACGTATACACAAAATGCCCTCGTGAAGTGCACACACACACACACACATACACACTCGCCGACATTAACAGCCTTTGATATATAAGTGATCGTTGCAAACCAGGTGTGTTCTCATAATGTGCCGTATGAACAAGTGCAGTTATAAATCATTTTAAATTATTGTTTTCAGGTGTAGATGTTCATGAAAAAGTCATCTCATGTAGCTGTATTTAATTTCTCCATATTATGGCAATACTGAAAACTTTCGGGCAATAGAAGGGCCGACTGTCGCCTCAATGCATTACGTTCAAGTATTGCTTTTACCCCGCAGAATGAGAGGGTCCTCGCAAAGTAATCAGTGCCACGATATCAAAATTTCTATCATTTCTGATCATGATCTCAATGTCATTGAAAATATCAAAGTTATCAATAATCATATTCATTCATTTTATTAGTTGCACAGAATCTCCAAGATGTGGAAAATTACAGCCTGTTTTTAAAGGGTCACAATAATTCTCCAACCGTATTAAAACCTGCATCGCTGTGAAAGTTATAAAACTTCTCTTCTGCTCATAACGGCATTAAACAGGCCATGTCATCCCATCTGCTGCTCTGACTAAAAAAAAAAAAAAAAAAACTTGGCCTTGTGGAACTTTATCTACAAGGCCACGGAACTGCTTCGCAACTGTGAACCTATCACGGCTCACTTGATGGAAGTACACAGTATAAGAACTCTTGTCAAAATATGTGCCAATCATGTATATTAGGTAGCCGATGTTAATTCAGAAGCAACTGTCTACCTTTGTAATACATGACAATCATTCTACGGTGCCTATGTCACGCTATCATTGAAATAACATGATCTGCTTAACAAGTGGCGCATCAGAATGACTACAGTGCAGTTTTCTTACCAAGCTGTCAACGCTTATAATCATTCTTTGGCAACTCGATAAACCTTTGACTGTGAATAAGAAGAAGCAATAATGTGTGTGCGTTAATCATCCGCTGCATGCATTGACATAGCGGTAGCGGCGTGCGAGTGAGTGAACGCGAGTAACCAGGTAAATGCATTCAGAGGCCAGACCACTCAGAGACAGGTGTGAAATTGTGTTTGCAGAAACGTTTAAGGCTGAATATTTATTCAGCCGCTGCGCCACAGCGGTGAAAGGTTTGATTGATGGGCCCAAAGTCATTAACATGTCAAGATATCTGCTGCTCTACTTCCTGCTCGTGGGTATAATGATGTTGCACGTATGTGATGGTTGGCAGAAATAAATAAATAAATAATTAGATGAAGCTCACCTCTGTTTGGCCTCTTTATAGTTCTCTGTTCTACCTTTGTCTCTAAATTCAATTACAAAGGAATAATAGGAAAAATGCAATTATCACATGTTGCTTCAGAATTCGAATCCGACTGTTATGATGGATTCTTGTTTTGCTCAACATATTACATATTTGTCTGTCTCTCTGTGTTATTGTAAAAAAGATCATAATAGAAAAACTGCATCATGGAAAGGAGACATGTTTGCACTCGCAGTAATTTTATTTTATTTTTTTCAGCCTCTGTAGAATTTTGTTCCTTGGTGGATAAACCCTGTGGCTATAATTTGAAGCCTCATCGGCACATCGGCACATCGGCACATCGGCAGTGTGTCACTTTGCATTTTTCCGCTGCAATTTATTTTTGGTGGAAATGTGCCGTGCGCAGGTTTCACTACACGCTTTGGGAAAACACTGATGATAACAGCACCTACGACAATTTCTATTACAGCCATTACCACGAAGATCATCATTTTCCGAGGGCACCATGAGCACAGTGCAGCTCTCTTTGTTAGCAGTTTGATTTCAATAAGCCTCACAGCAACACCTATTTAGTTTTCTCGCAGTCAAACAGAACAAAGGCAGCAGCCGCGGCAGGGCCAAATACAGTTCATGTGTTCTCATATGTTGCATGCGTGACAGAAAAGACAGATCCTACACAACAACCACACTCTGCAACAACCCAGGACAACACTGTGGAACTTTAAACACCTCATAGACTTACAAATACTTTCTCCAGATTCCACGTCATCTTCATGGGGTGTCTGTGGCTCAGTTCATTCTGAAGCTCCCCCATCTCACCCTCTATGTTACATGGCAGCTGCCATGGAGATTGAATGATAGGTGAATGTAACTCGAACCCCCTTCATCGTGTACAGAGAGTTGTAACTGCTGAAGCAGTAAAGTGCACTGTAAAAGTAAAGCCCATTTAGTTGTTGATTAATCTCGTGGTCTGTGCCAAATACTTATTTTCCCACATTGAATTCAGTCTTTCTCTCTTCCTGTTAATCGTCTGATGGCTCATCCTGCACTCAAGAGTGTTTCCGAACAGTTGAAACTGGTGGGAAGTGTGTGAAACACATTTAGCACATTTAACTGGCTACTGAAAATGTAAAACAAATGCAGATAAACCTCATTCAATCTGTGACTTTAAAAAGCAGTGGAAAAGCCAGAAACCTTGTTGTGTACATGGACCTGAGCCTGACAGAGACTTCTTACCCTCCACAAAGCGTGTGGCAAGATTTATAGGACTGATGTCCCAGCAAGATGTAGAGAAACTAATTAATGCATTATCTTCAGTAGTGGCACAGTCTTCACTGGTCTTCTTTAAAAAAATTTAATAAGATAAAAAAATTTAAAAAAATCAGACAGCCATTCAAAACACTGCTGCTCTCGTCCTCACAAAGACCAAGAAAGTGGACCACATCAGTCCAGGTCTTTTTACTGGCTTCCTGTGACTACTCAATATGGAACACCATCAAGATAATGAACTCATTAAGAAGAACATTTGACAACAAAGTTGGTTTACCATTCAGAAAGCTTTGGGATGTATTTTGTTAGTGTGACAAACTGTGAGGAACTGTTTTGGGCGATTGCATGTTTGCACCCAAACAATAGCAGCAAATCAGGCATTTCAGTTGTTAATTTACTACTTTTTCAAAGTCTGGGAGATAAGATTTAATTGTTCAATTAGAGCCCCCAGGAATGAAAACAAACTAGCTTCCCTCCCTCAATGGGTCCAGATTCTGTGCTGGTACTGAAATGTTTATTTGTATGATTATTAATATCATACACTTTCTGATACTGAAAAATTTATGTGTTTTGCTTCAAATTTGAGTGTCTTGTTATTGAGTTTCTTCATCTGAGGTATCACAAATGTACTGTATTTTCACTTTCTTTTATTTTCTGGTGCTTATTCCTTTTAAAACCTTTACTTCCTTTTTTTTTTTACATTTGATCTTGATACAGATTTTGCCCTAGATATAATTTCACAGTGGGAAATTGTGGTTGATCCACTGAGACCACGAAACAAGATGTACAAAAATGTATGGAAAACATTCAAAAAGTTAATAAATGTCCAAATTCTTTCTTCATTTGAATTTTCACAAATGATTTATTTGTTTTCATCAATCCATGTTGGTATTTTCCCAGATTATTGGTGTTTTTATCATTTGCCTAAAATCAATCTGTTTTGAAGATTCTGAGCAATTTCTGACTGGCTTCTTTAAACGAGGGGCTTCTCACAAAATAAATCTCTCAGCGGAGTTTCAGTCTCATGACATCCATATAATTATAATCTGGCAGCCTACTCTGTGTAATCACACTACTAAACTAGGCGAAATGTCCTAAATCATCCCATGCCAGTACACCTCCTCTTGATCGCAAAGATTCCTGCCAAAGTGTCCAAATTAAAATAAAATGGGAACCCATATTTAAAATGAGGCATGCGTGACGATTAAATGACTGAAAGCAAAGTTGGTTTAACTCATTCCAGCAGTGTAGGCTGCCTCTATTCTTGACAACACAGATACTTCTATAGATACAGTACTCTCTAAACATACTTTCAGGATCAGAGTTGTAAAGCTCATTATCACTCACTGGCAAGATTCACCCCAATCTGGGCAACACAAGGAACATAATCGCACAACAGCTTCTAAATATTGACAAATGCTTCCCATTTTGTATCAGTGTAAAGAGGTGCAAGTAAAATATAATAAGGTCCACATGTATTTGAATAACTTTTTACGAAGTAGAATTTTGCAAACAAGAGGTGCAATTTCAAAATCATCATCCTTTTTTTTTTTTTTTTTTTTTTACAGCATGTAAAAAACATGTCTGTTTGCAGCTTGTCTTTATTTTATTTTTGTTTCTTCCAAAAGTGAAACAAACGACTAGGAGCTTTATTAATGAAAAAGTCAGGAGTTTTCACTGCTATGTTACTGATGTCTCGGACTGGTTCTCAGTGTGGTGTCCACTACTCTCAATATCCCATACATCTATCTGTCCTCGCAGCCACTTTATCCAATTCAGGGTCACAGATTGCTGGAGCAGATCCCAGGCGACTGTGAGCGAAGGCACGGTGCAACCTGGACAGTCCATCACGGGGCAAACACAGAGGGTCAATCTCACACACACTCACACCTCCCTGTCAATTTAAAATCAGCAAATCTATCTGTTTGGACTGTTGAATGAAACACACACAGACACAGACACACAAAGGGAGAACATGCAAACTGCATACGTTATCTCGATCTGTCCTTTGTCATTTTAATATGCTGCAAGGTCCAAATAGACACTCTGGCAGGCTTGATTTGGCCAGCTGTTTGTATGTTTAACACCACTGCTCTTAATACATTTCAATAAATAATTAAATGATTATAGAGTCGATTGCAGATCACCATTTGTCCCATTAAAAGTTACAAATGTAATCTAAAAAAATAGCAAAAAAAGAAAAGTAAAAAACAACTATGATCTTAAATCAGAACTAATTACAACTTGATGTATTTACCTCAATCTGAGAACTCAACAGCTGAGAGACAAACACCCTGATAGAGAACCATCATTTTGTTCAGGATTAATTCACAGATGAATCACCTGATTAATAAGAGAGGTGAGCACCCACATATTATTACAAGAAGGAAAAGCAAGTAGAAAGGACTGTGTTTTAATATATAGACAGAGACGGATATATTTAGCAAGAAGACTGGGAGGTTTGGGGCCAATCCTGTCGTTGAGACCACGTCTTAAGAAGCGAAATGACTTTAAAGTTCGTCCATGGAGTACCAGCTGGACAGGTCACCAGTCCATCACAGCACAAACTGAAACAAGACACTCAAACTGTGAAGATTGAGTGGATTCAGAATGCACAATATAGTCGCTCAACTACTTTTTTTGTATTTATTTTCACCGTCTTGATAGACAAAAGCAATGTCTTCACAGTGAATAACAGGAGCTGCTATCAAGTCTGATCTGTATTAGGTAAAGGTCATCTTCAACATCTTTTCCAAACGTCATCTTGGCAGCCGACAGGGAGTGGCAGCTCAACACCAAAGAAATAAAGGTTGAATCTACCGTCACTTTCGCATCGGAGAAGCAACATCAGACACACCACCTATGTTAAAATGTGTACGTTCTCATTGTATGTGGAAGTGTTAAATAAAAGACGACTGCTTCACTGTGCATGTGTGCATGTGTCAACACATCCGAATGCATTAATGTGCACGCTCACAATAACTACAATATATATCACACCTGTTCACATGCATGCATGCATAAGTCAATATCTGAGATGATGGTGTATTCACTGTGCAGGGTGATTATTAATTTACTCCTAAAGCTGTTTGATTCTAGATCAAACAGCTTTCTAAAACTGAAATATTCACTCGCACTTGCATATGTACACGTTTGTTGTGGAAGCTTTGTGCAGCATGGAGCAGTGTTATTACTTAGTAATGCAAAAAAATTTAAAGAATACTACAAATTATTTATGATTGCATTACAGTAAAGTATATAGTAAAAGAAACACATGTGCATGTGTGTGTTTTTTACCTGTTTTAAGTCAAGTGTGAGGGTCACATAGTGGTACTCCATCCCATTTTTAATGGAGGGACTTTGCCACCAGCGGTTCGTTCCATCGATGGCAAACTCAATGGGGTGGCGCTCTGTACACACAAACATGGAAAGAAAATGCTAAAAAAACAAAAAGTATGGGGGAGCGTATTGTCTGATTTAGTTTAATTATCTTGAAATAAGTTTCCCTTTGAAGCCGGAGTTGTTCTGAAATGTTCTTTTCTGCTCTTTTTTCCACTCTGGCATTTCAGCATTTCGAGGCCCGGTAAAAAAAAGCATCTTGGACAAGAAAGAATAACAGAATTTCTTCCCATTTTACATGATTGTGTTTCTCTCTGATTATAAAAAATGTCACCCATTTGCAGAATCCACTATGTGCTGTTACTACTCCGCACAATAGCTCTTATGGAGCAGGCAGATAAAACACAACATGAATTTACCATAAAGCAAAGGTCACAATGCAAAACTGTTATGTAGGCTGTTTGTGCCAGATTGTTTGATGGTGGAGGAACAAAGATTCAAGGGAAAAATGTAGGGTTCACATTGACTGGCACCTATGAATTATATGACATTTCTTGAAAAACAGTGACAATTACTGATAGTAAAATGTAAGAAATATAAATTTGTTAGTGCAATTTATATGGCTTTTTTTCTAACTTTCTTTTTTCCTAACTTGTGCCTGAGAAAAGATTATTTCTTCCTAAAAGGAAATATTTTACTGAGTACACTGAATTGCTTGTAAACTGTTATTTTGTACATATATAACAGTTTACACACACACACACACACACACACACACACACACACACACACACACACACACACACACACACACACACACACACACACACACACATTGGACATATATACACATATATATATATATGTGTGTGTGTGTGTGTGTGTGTGTGTGTGTGTATGTATATATATATATATGTGTGTGTGTGTGTGTGTGTGTGTGTGTGTGTGTGTGTGTGTGTGTGTGTGTGTGTGTGTGTGTGTGTGTGTGTGTGTATATATGTATATATATATACACATTGTACGTGTGTGTGTGTGTGTGTGTGTGTGTGTGTGTGTGTGTGTGTGTGTGTGTGTGTGTGTGTGTGTGTGTGTGTGTGTGTGTGTGTGTGGAAAAAAAACAGTTTACAAGCAATTTAATGAACTCAGTAAAATACTTCATTATTTTTTTAGATATATATAAACAGCAAGAGATTTGCATCAAGGGAGATAGTGGCTGTATTTCTGTATATGAAATTCCCAGATTCCCAATTTACCCAATTAAAAGAGTAGTCAGTCGTGGATCGTGGCAAAAAACACAGCTTCTTGACAAAAATCTATTTGGAAACTAGTTAGTGGCTGACCGCTTGAATAAAAAATTGTTTGGGTTATTTGAATGCATGAGTGGTTGATTTAATTGCAGGCCTACTATGCTATTCCACCTTCCTGTGTGGAGTTTATGTTGTACTTGTCCCCTAGTTTATAGGGGTTTTCTCTGGGTACCACAATCTCCCTCCAACAATGTCCATCTGAGGGTATGGTCACCTCTAAATAGGCCATATGTATGAATGTGTTTTTGTTCTGTGATGGCCTGGTAATCAGTCCAGTGTGTTTGCATGGCCACAGTCATAGTCTGATTGTATCTGCAGTTCAATCAATAAGTATTTTTGACTCAACATCTGGACAGTTGTGCTTCAAACAGCTTATAATAGTAAAAGTAAAGATAATAACAGATAAATGGATAACTGGAACGATCGTGTCAGGGTGTGAAATATTCTCACCAAATGGTTTTTGACTGTTTTGGTAGCAGGTACGACATTGTGGATTTCTCACGGGCTGCCCTGGTACGTGTTCCACCAGTTTGCAGAACATCTCTGGACGGTCTAATCCACAGGTGGCATTCGCTGTTATATCTGCCATCGTAGCCAGATTCAGCACGGCTGGAAACAGCCCTGGGAAAGAAACACATACATTCAATTACACGAAGAAAAAATACAAGATACGAAGTTATGAACAAAAAAGAATGGCAAATTAAGGGTCATACTATACAGTATATACATATGTATGTATATATAGTTTATAGTATTCTCCCATGTTTGCTGGGTCATTTGTCTAATGTCTGTGATGAAACCTGTGACTGAATGGCAACCTGTCAGAGATGCACACTGTCCTTTGCATAGTCAATCGAGGGGTTCGGTTCAATTTTCTGCATCAATAACTTGGATAAAGAGAGTATAGAGGATAGAAGATGGGTTAATAGATACTGATGCTATACAAATAAAAGTGCATCTTGTTCAAAGCTTTAACACAGGGAATAAAAGCAGAGCCGAAGAAAAATGGTAAAAAGGGGTCCAATTTGTTGTTTGGAAGGTGTGCATGCATATTGTTATGGACAACATTTTTTTTTAGAGATGATGAAACTAACAGATTACACACTAATTTTACAGAAAGTTTGGTATGTGGTAGAATGTTCACAAATCACAAAATCAAACCTGATCAAAGGAGTTTAAATGTGGCGTGGCAGGATTTCTTCTTCAAAGCAAAATAAAATAACTCCAGAAAACATGTCCAATCACCAAAGAGCTGCGCTGAGTGTTATTGGGAGCAACCAGCACATCCTGCTCATCCTGCTTTGCATTCAGGTTTTGTATTTCAAATCATTAAAAAGATGACATCTCTTCCATGTGGTCTTATTCCAAATGAGCCAACTTATACTTGGATTCCTGTTGTACTGAGGTTATGAGTCATTCATTGAGAACATGAGGGGGAGGGCATGGGTTTCATGTCGTCCAATTTATTTAATCTGGATGTATTTTCGGTACAGTCTAAAGCATTAACGTAAATTCACCACCAAAAGAGCAACAACCCCATTCAATTGACTTTTTGATTAAATATTAATTGAGACCACAATTATTGGCGTTCACTCACACAGGACTGAGAATGATCAATACTACGAGATGAAAAGGTTTTTGATATACATTTATGTTGGCAATGTTTCTTTCTGTCCAGATAGTTCCAATAATTTGAACCACTGATATATATATATATATATATATATATATATATATATATAAAATTGAAAACCTCCCAAACAGTGTACTATAATGTTATTTACATTATATTGTTGCAATAATAAATAAGTCATGCAGTTTAACAAACCTAATTTTGTAGCTTCTTGAGAAAAATGTCAGCATACTATAATCCCTGCAACAGCATTTTAGCGCAAGCCATTATATTTGTGCTTTCTAATATTTGTTTTGGCTATTTGCGATTTATTTACTTTATTATATGATTAACCAAACGTTCATTAAACAGAAATCACCGCCCCAAATTTCCATAAAATAGCATACAAAGAGGTGCATCAATTAACACCAAAATATAAAGACAAAAAGAGACAAAAAATATTTACATATTGGCACCACATCAATGATTTTGCTGGCACTTGTAAAAAATGTCCATCTGTGTTTGCCCAGTGATGGACGGTAAAGCTGTTTGAGAGAGACCTTGAGTTCCAGTATAACCTTTAGCCATCAAGATGTAATCAGATCATCTCTGAGAGACCATGGACATCTATCTTATGAACCCACTTCATCCACATTAGCTTGTGGAGCCTGGAATCAAACCTGTGGCAGGACAGGAGGGCATGCAAACGTGATCCAATAACCTGGCTGCCATACAATGCTTACCTGCATAAAACAGATACAGGCAATAAATGAAGGTTTAATGTTGGTCTAATGTCCATTATAAATAAAAGTCAAACATAACATCAGGAGTCACCGAACATCAATTGTTATTTACGTCCACACATCATCATGACAGAAGCGCAGCATGAGCAATGTGCATATGTTTATCCGCCAGTAAGCATAAGTGATCCGTGTCGTTCCCATAGTAAAAACCTCTGTACAGTGCTGATGGAGAATGACAAGGTTGTGGTGTTTAAAGTTCTGGAATGCTTAACATACATATGGTTCACATTTCCTGTCTGGAAACCGCACGCGGACAAGCACATGAATAGAATTTGTTTAGGACAGTTTAGTCCTACTACATGATTATTTTATGCTTAAACAACACCTGCACCTACACGCTAATGTTTAATACAAACACACAAAAGTATCTGTCTCAGTATCTGTCAAGCACAGTGGACACGAATAGAAAGAAATATTTGAAGCTGGGAAAAGTGTAAGAAAACCAAAGATGAGGAACTTTGATGAAAGTGTGGACTGTGTGTGTGTGTGTGTGTGTGTGTGTGTGTGTGTGTGTGTGTGTGTGTGTGTGTGTGTGTGTGTGTGTGTGTGTGTGTGTGTGTGTGTGTGTGTGTGTGTGTGTGTGTGTGTGTGTGTGTGTGTGTGTGTGTGTGTGTGTGTCCAGCTGTTTGGCCAGATGTCAACACTGATGAACTGTGAAGAACATCTGAGACACCCGAAGTCTCTCTCACACATGTGTACACATTCTCGCACGCACACTCACAACACTCCACGTACACAATCGGTCAAACGCATGCCTTGAAACCTTTCAGTTATGATATCTGAGAGGACTCCACCACTTAGGAAGCCCAGATTTCAATACCACGGAGCTTTAATGAAAAGGAAGACTGGATCCCAGATGAATATTCTCACTGTGTTTGAGGGGAAGCATTTATTGCGTATACGGCTAATTCACCATAGAGCGCAGTCACAGTGAAGCTCGTATTAATACAATGGAATTATTGTCTCATAGTTATGCCAACTATGGCAGTAGTGGTTGATAATGATGTGTGTCCAAACGCACTGAAAGATGGCACTCATAAAAATACGAGGTCACAGTAACCTTTTCCCCCATCATTATTATTAGATTTCTGTATCACTGAATCAAAGTACAGGCACTGTTGATATCCTGAACTGCGAGGACATATGAGGCCCCAGTTGACTTGACCTCTGGGCATCCCCTGTTCAAGTCTGAGCTTTGAGGGTTGTTTGATGCCTCCAAAGACAATGAAAGAGTGTCTGTTGTCTGTATGGATTTACTCTGTGTTGGATTATTGACATGTCCAAGATGGATCCTGCTTTTTTAGCCCATAACCACCTGGGGTCAGCTCCACCCCTTTTGTGTCCCCAAGTTGGGTGGAGGAGTCATGAAGATTGATAGATAAATATATGGAGAGGGCAAGTATGGTCTTACAAACAATTGAGCCATTACCTTTGAGTCAGATGTTCAGACTACTCAAAACCTAACCTGAAACACAAAGCATCAAACTTACTGCCGCTTTTATGTTATTATATGTTATGAAAGCAACAAGCAATCACATTATTCAAAGTGCAACATTCCGCATGAAATAAAAGCTACCTCAAAATATATTTCACACATTTATCCAGAGCAATACAACATAATCTACTGTGTACAGTAGATTTAACTTGACTTCAGCTTCAGCTAATGAGAGAACAAATTCAATTTCCACCAAATAGACTGTTTAAAGTGAAGATTGTGGATTTTTGTCATGTGTGCATTCAAAAAATCCACTCAATTCCATGACCAAAATAACCAAGAAGAAGCTACTTAATTTGGTTTGTATATATCGAGAGTTATATGTAAAAATAATGTAAGACCCAGCCAAATCCATCCCTGCTGTCTTAGATATTTTAGAACAATTCAGAAAGCTATCTGGCTATAAAATCAACCTTCACAAAAGTGAGTATCTCCCACTTAACTCCCCTGCAGAGAACCTCCCACCCTCCCTTTTTTCCTTTAGAAAAGCGACCCAAGGATTGAAATACCTCGGCATTGTTGTAACAAAATCACTCTCCGAATTGTTTGCTAAAAATTTTCAACCGCTACTCGAGCGTTGTAAATCGGATTTTGCTAGGTGGGCCACTATTCCTTTGTCCCTTGTGGGTCGTGTCAATATAGTCAAAATGACAATTCTTCCCCGTTTTCTCTATGTTTTTGACCACGTTCCGGTATTTGTTCGAAAATCCTTTTTTTCTACACTTGACCAGTTGATTAACTCTTTTTTATGGTGCAATAAACGAGCTCGCATAAAGAGGTCAACTCTTCAACTCCCTAAATCTCTGGGAGGTCTGGCCTTACCAGACCTTCGCCGATACTATTGGGCTAGTAATGTCAAGAAAATCCTTTTCTGGAATGTTAAGATTGCGCTCAATGATCGTCCTTTATGGGCCATCATGGAACTCGCCTCTTCACCTGTCGCATTATGGGCAGTGGTTTGTTCACAGTTACCTCTACCAACCAAACGTGTAGCGCAGAATACCATTGTTTCTGAGACCTTAAAAATTTGGAGTCAATTTAGGAAACAATTCGGTCTACACCCCTCATCGAGATTAGCCCCAGTGTTTCGAAACCCTTTATTCCTTCCATCTTGTTCTGACCTTGCATTTGAATTATATATTGATGGTATTTTTCCTTCATTTGCAGACTTATCAAAAAGATTTACTCTCCCACAATCGCATTTATTCCGTTTCTTCCAGATCCGACATTTTGTACAAAATCAATTTCCTCATTTTCCTAATTGCCCCCCTGAGACCTTGATGGATTCCCTTCTCTCTTTGAAAACATCACAAAAATCCCTGACTTCAATCCTATACGATGCTGCTTTTAGAATGAACCCAACCTCCCTTAACTCCCTGAGAGTTGTTTGGGATCGTGACCTCCAAATATCTATATCTGATGAACAATGGGGCCGTATCCTTAATCTAGTTCACACATCCTCAATATGTGCTAGACACAAACTCCTACAGTGCAAGATTTTGCACAGGAGCCACTTCACTAATGCACGGTTAGCTAAGATCTACCCAGACAGAGCGGACTCTTGTAACAGATGTAATCTCGGACCAGCGGATCACATGCACATGTTTTGGTCGTGCCCCAAACTTTTTGAATTTTGGCGTACCATTTTCGATACGTTGACGACGGTCCTTGGTCGTGCAGTTAATTTGGACCCCCTTGTTGCTCTTTTTGGATTACCCCCATCATTTGGTTGGTCGAAAACCTCACAACAAATTATTGCATTCACTACCTTGCTTGCAAGGAGGCTTATCCTCCTGAAATGGACGCACTCATCCCCACCTACACATAATAGATGGATTCAAGAGATTTTGCGATGCGTGAGACTTGAGAAAATCAGATTCTCCCTGAACGGTTCCCTACAGGCCTTTTATAAACTCTGGCAACCCGTTCTACTGCATATAGACACCTTGCACATTGAAGCTGAAACACAATAAGCTGAGTTGTTAATTCTTTATTTATTTTAGTTTATTATTTTATCATGTTGTTATTGTTGTCGTTGTTTTTGTTTTTGTTTGGTTTTTTGTGTGTTCGTTTGTTTGTTCTGTTTGTTTGTTTTTTATTATTATTTATTTATTTTTAATTAATATTTAATTATTTACATAATTTTTCATTGTGATTATCTTCAACCCTTGAGTCCTTGTCTTGTCTTGTCTTGTCTCGTATTGTGGTGTGAATGCTGCGAGTGAATGATTTATTTTGTTTGGGAAGGGAGAATTGCTCTCCAATGCACCTTGGTTTTATATTACGTTTTACTGTAGCGAGTTTAATTACATTGAGAGATGACCATTGTTGTACATCTGGTATGTTTTTACATGTGTCTGTACCTCCCAATGTAAAAACCAATAAAAATATTTGACAAAAAAAAAAAATAATGTAAGGAATATATGAGAACATTATTTCTTAATGGAATACACAGGTTTTTGCACAGAAGTGATGCCTTTCTATTCAGTACAAGGTCTTGGTCAACCACCTCAGCTTCAGCTTTCTCCATTCCCTCAGCTATAGCTCTAAATAACCTCATATGTCTCCACCAAACTGACACTAATTAATCTGAGTGTAGCTGACAGCTAACTAGGAATTCATCCGTATGGCAGAACGGTGTTAAAGCGTGAGTGCAGGGGAAAAAAAAAAAACATTTTCTTGTTCATTGCACTTGGGGCAGTCAGTTGCAAAAAATAATTCTTCCCAATTAAGTGTGATTGGCCAGAACTATTTAAAGTCAGAAACAAGTATCTGAAGAGAATAAAATAAAAAAAAGTAAATGAAATGAGTAGGAGGATTATGCGTCTTGCCTCAGTATTCCAATTTGCAGTAGAGCTCACAGGAGCTGCTGTATTTGGGGAAAAATATACTGAGGAAGGTAACATTTTTTGCATTAGTAATATTTGAAGTAATTCAATTCACAGTGCTCGCGACACCGTAGTCATCTAAATATCATCACAATGTCTACTTCTTGAGTCTGTTTCAAAATGAGTTTGACTCCCTTTCTGTCCTCCGCCATAACAATACAAAGACCATTAAACTTTTAGCACATGCTGCATCGCACACTTTTCTATTTGGGATTCTTTTGAACATATCTGAAGATTCAAAGTATGATATTTGGCCGAGGTCTCAAAGAGCTAAGTCAGCAGAGAGTAGGTTCAACTCCTTTGTCTGTACTCCTTTGCTCACTCATACTCAACCCAGGCCGAGGCAATAAGGCGAACGATAATGTTCTCAAAGCAACAGCATGCAAGATCTCTCCATGCTAATGCCTCCTGAATATACCAATCCATGCATCCATCACAGGGATGAGAAGAAAAGGATGCACCAGATGCTTTCAGACGCCAGAATGATCTCAGTTAAGGCCATAATGTGAGCTCCAAACAGTTGTTTTCATGAGCATATTTTTTATGGTTCTTCTCCACGCCATTTTACACCTACTGCCTCTGGCTCCTGCCAGCAAGTCACGCCAACATCCTGCTTATTCCAAGGTTTTGATCCACGGCCTGGAAGAGGCTCTCAACACAAATGCGAGTGGGAGACTGTGCAATCCTAAAAGTGTCATTTTTACCTTGTTTTTGCGACAGCTAATACCTTAAGCTTCTTATCGGTTTTGCGTGTCTGATTTACAGAATATCAGGTAATTCAAAAAAGAAACTGTTTGTTTCAATGTGAAATGTCATTTTTTTCCCCCCATATTTACTGGTTGGTTTTGGTCTTCCAGTGTAAAAAGAAAACATCAGTGGAGATGAGCTCATCAAATGAGCAAAATAACCTGCCAATACTCTATATATACTAATACTACTAATATTAATAATAGTAACAGGTTATTTTGCTCATTGGAGGTTTTTAGTGTTACTGTCATCATTCCTCTCGCAATATATGTGCCGCTGGAGGCACGTTGGGTAAAGAATTAACCTTAAATGTGGGGGATCAGGTTTGAATCCTGGTTGAAGCCAGGGGGACATAGACCTTAACACATTTAGCAAGGTTACTTTTTCCTTCATGCTTTCCATGTATTTACGTGCAATTGTATTTACCTTCATCATTTCGTTTGTGTTACCTTCCAAATCTAGCCTGCTGAGGCATTTCAGATGCAGCTTCACAACAGGATCGGAGATATTTCTTCAAAACCTGTCATCTTAAATTATGCAAACTGAATTATCACTCTATTAGAAGATATCTTGTACCATTTTTCTAAACATTTCACTCCATATCTACCTTTTGTGAGACTTCTGATGTCACTTATACATTTTGCAAGCTCTGATTGCCGTGGTTGTTTGCCCCGACTGGGGAAACTACTATTGATGAACAGAGTGGCAGACCTCTTAGAATCACTGAGGATTTCCAGGACGTGAGAAGCAATTTCGAGATCCCAGCTCAGGCTGCTTAGGGCAGCCATTGCAGGGCCAAAAAAAAACAATTTCCACAATTGAATTATCAGGCTACTAAGAAAGACGCCTTTATGAAGTTACCAAATAATACAAGCGACGGCAGAGGAAAATTTCAATAAGATGTACTTCCGAGACTTTCACAGGGTCTCAGTGTCTGTATTATCTCTCACAGCAACTTCCACTAAACATCAAAATTATTTCTTGGAAAAATATCAGATTTTGACTGCGACTCTGCCTTCAGCTGGTGGTAACAATTTTTCTCTCTCGCCTTTTATGTTGAACAAAAAGGTGAGATAACAGAAATGGAGAGGGCTGGATAAAGACGGGGGTTCACATTTCAGTATCACTGAATGACAAGGACACAATGATTGTGTGCCTATGGGGGTCTGTGGCTGCCACGCACGCACGCACGCACGCACGCACACACGCACACACGCACACACGCACACACGCACACACACACACACACACACACACACACACACACACACACACACACCTACTCAGGTTCGTCACCTTCCATTCTCTTCTCTCTGCTCTGATAACTGTGGTAACCTGCCCGTCTGTCTGTGCGTCTTTCTGTCTGTTGGCCTTTCTATCCCCCATCTTCGCTCTGTTAACCAGATGTCTCAGAGGATTTGTAGCCACACCGGCTCTGAATCATAACACTGTCAAAATGTACATATTTACTCAGAGAAAACAAGGTGGTGTCATTGCCAAAGAAGCTACTTTTAGATCCCGACTTGAAAATGAGAAGCTCGTATGAAACAAATGGAAAGAAAAGAGAAAAACCTTAAATGGGCATGTGTACATGGGGGCACTGTGAAATGTGTCTACTACATTTATCCCACTCAAGAAAGCAGCAAGTATCCTTTATGTGGCACTCAGGGGCGTTCAAAGGTTTGAAGGGTCTCACTCAAAGGCCCACAGTGGTGGCGATGAGAGTATGAACAAGGGAAAAAGCGCAAGTAGATCATACTGAGATGATAATTCCACACATAGAGATGGTTTCAACCTGCAGGCAAGTAAGTGGAAGGGAAGTTTGCATGATGACCAATTTCTGATGATCACTGAGCAAAACAAACTGCCAAAGCTTGATGCAGCTGTAGAAGCTCATCATAAGACTCTCAGAAAGTGGATGTCATATGAGAATAAAGGTTTGGAAACTCAATCAACAACAATTTAATTATTTATGTGCTGAACAACATAATAAAATGATTACATTTAATCTAAATCACCTTTGCGAAACACGTGAAGGGTTTACAGAACCGTGCTCATCATGAAGCTGGAAAATCATAATGATGTGACTTTACATTGGATTTATCGAAGAAATGGCCCCACTTCACCTGATTTCCAAAGGCTCATGCTGACAGGGTATTCCTTCTATCTTATAAAGGTTTCAAATTGCATTATGAAGAAAACTTTATTTGCTTTTTTTTTCTGTCACAGTGGAAGATGACTGCACTGCCTGCCTTGTTATATGTGTGTGCTTATGTGTGCGTGTGATGGATGTGTTATTGTTGAATTTTGAGCCAAGATGTATGCTTGATGGAATAAGAAGAAGGTTGAAAAAGACAGGATCATCTCTCTCTGTATCTCTCTCTCTCTTGCTGTAACTTTCCATCTTTCCCTCCATCTCGAGTAGTTTGGGGCTGAGAAAGCGAGGGGAATGGATGAGGAAAAAGATAGAAAGATTGATGGAGAGCAAGAGATGGATGGAGGGATTCCCAGAGAAAGATAGAGCGTTGTTTAAAAGGGTCAGGGCCAGAAGGGGAATGAAGGATGAGTCTGTGATAAGCCTGTATGGTCCACACACAGAGAGAGAACCTTTATATACAGATATTTACATACAGAAATGTATGTATGTGCACCAACATAAAGATGCAAAACAGTCAGGCACACACATCTTCATCCTGCACAGATAAATTAGAAATATACATCCAAATATATGCCAAAAAAAAAACATTTAACGCACCGTCCAGAGATACATACATAAACAGATGATTATGCACAATGAACATGCACCACCAACACAACTTCATTTTCAACCTTGCAGCAAAATATATTTAAAAAAAAACCCCCACTAATCTGTTGTGGACATTTCACGAGAGGAGCTTTCCCAACAAACTAATCTGCTGTGTTAGCTCAGCTGTGCTCAGAACACCTGAAATATGATTTATCTTCTTCCTTTGAGTTTCATAAACAAGGAAATCCAGGAAATGGGGTTTTTAACAGTTTAACAAGGATAACCAGATTCAACCCATGTCCACAGCGGTATCAAATATCCGAACACAGAACTCCGACAGCCTTAAAGTTGAACATGTTTTAAAAATCAAGATACCACAGTGTTCAACACAATTAGAGCTCTACAATTGTGTGTGAGTGAGTCTGGAGATGGTACCTGCCTCTGCTCATGACCAAACTATGTGGTCAGAATCATTAAACATGCAACATTGTTCAACCCTCCAGACAAAACAATCTTTGGTTTCCACTTATCTGCATTAATACATCCAACACACAGTATCAGTCATCAAGGCACAAACAAACACACATAAATCACACAAAAAGGAAAGTTTCATTATGAAAAACTGAGCCTTCACTGAGCATGTTGGAAAAATCTCAAGATTGTGGCTTCATTTTATGAATTATGTTGTTTGTGATAATAACATAATTCATTGATTTCAAAGTCTGGTGAAAACCAACTGTGCAAATACATGTTGTTGGCTTAAGGGGAATTCATTTCAAGATGCACAGAAGGGAATGGTCCAGTGGAGAAAGCACAGGAAGGACACACAAACTCCAAGCAGACAGGCCCTGCCCAGATTCAAACCTGTAAACTTCAGTTAAATCCTAATATCTGTTTGTATCTTTCTATCTACTATAATCCAGATTGAGTTATGAAGTCTCACATTACCTGAGCTGTCTGCACTGCGAGGGTCAGTCTGTAAATCATTCAGTCACCACGTTCAGCTAAAATCACATCAGCGGTTTTGGAAGTCAAATAGTGGAGCGGATATGTCATTTTGAGGGATGTTCGAGTTGATTAGTCAATATTAAAGTCGGGTATTTCAGCAACAAGTGCTCTGCTGCACATCTCCCATCAGAGTTGTACAGTATAAGCTGTCTTGCAGAACTAAACACTTGTTCTTGGAAGAAACTGATTTATGAAAGTAAACTGTGGGGGGTGCTGGAGCCAATCCCAGCTGATAATGGGTGAGGGCAGGTTACACCCTGGACAGGCCACCAGTGCGTCACAGGACAAATACAGAGAAATACAACCACACACAAAAGCATTCAAACCTCGGAGGAATTATGCATGTGAAAAAGAACATGCAAACTCCACACAGAAAGGCTGGGAGTGTGTTTCAACCCAGATCTGCTTGCTGTGAGATGAGAGTGTAAACCACCATCTTCATATGGGGCAAAAACAAGCAGATCACAGCAAAGGAAAACATCCAGTAATGAGGTTTTAAAAAAAAAGGTTTGTTTAGGGATAACTTAAAAGGGAAATTGAGCCAAGCATGATAAAGATGACTACATAAGAATCATATATAAATGAAAAATCTGAATATACAAGATGATCCGTTTTAATCTTGGTCACAACACACACAAAGCAAAACATGGATGACAACCCGTCCATGTCACACTATTTATTGTTGAGTTAAGTCCACGCACGCACGCCCACACGCACACGCACACACACACACACACACACACACACACACACACACACACACACACACACACACACACACACACACACACACACACACACACACACACACACACAAAGTCTCTCGCTCTCTCCCAAGGCAGGAAGTCTTACGGAGAGCAGGATGTTGACATAGTTTTCATTGCAGCTTTCCCCGAAAACCCTGGAGGTCGACAGAAGAGCGGCCAACAGATGTAAAGCCGGAGATAGAAGTGGGGAAACAAAAATACAGATTAATGTATCTTTTCTAACCCTTATCACTCCAGACAAGTAATAACAAGAAAGCTTAAAGTACATATTTATTCACAACACTAGCTCGTAAGGAAAAAGTTGTGGGAAAACCGTAGGGGATAGCAGTCAGTGAGAAGAAATGGAAAAGGCAGAAAAATACATTAATTTTATATGTAAATGTATTTATTCATAGACGGATTTTATGGTTTTATTATTAGCTTTAACAATGGAGTGAACAATGCTTTTGTACTAAATTTAACATAGCTATATTCACCAATCTCTAGAGGCAGTGAAAAAAGAACATAAAAGGGCTTTTCAAATGTTCTACTGCATTTTTGTGGCAGTGGAGCAAGTGTGCAAATATCTAGTACACAAACAATGTCGATGATTATTCACAATAGTATGCAGCATCCTTACTGAAACCAGGGCCATCAAAGGATGGTCAAGAAAATACGGCCCATGAGACTGGAGTCAGTGATGATCTTTCAACATGGAAAATCATTTAAAACAAGACATTACTGGCAATTTTTCAGATACCCTTGTCTAGATGTGGATTTTTTTACGTGGTTTACAATATGCATTGCCAAAAGGTCCAATTTTAACACACTACTTGTACATATTTCCAATAAGTCAAAGGGAAAAAAATTGATTTGTTGTTATATTATTTTCTGCTATCATTCCATAGGATAGACTGTGATCAAAGGGCCCTTTGCCATTGTGGCCACTGAAATAAGATGACTGTGACATGGGCAATTTGATTCCAGCTGCTGCTAATACCTTATAATAAGAAGTATGTGGGGAAAAAGGTGTCTGCTTTACTTTGTTTTATGCAAAACTATAATCATGGCTCAAAAAAGCACTTTGGCTTTGTGATTTAAACATGTTGGTATACTGAGCTCAAAGCTCTGCTGTGAACTTCATGACTTATGACAATGTAATCATCTGTGCTATTCAGAGGATATTATGACAAATTGCTTTAGGTGCAGAACATTGTGTTAGTGCGACACAGAGTGACAGAAACAGAAAGGTATTTGATGTCCAGGAAATGTAATTTTGCGTCTATTACTAAAGTCATTCATTTATCCAACATGTCAGCATGAACTGCGTCACCATAGAAACTACATGAGAATGTACACGCGAACGTGTGTGTGTGTGTGTGTGTGTGTGTGTGTGTGTGTGTGTGTGTGTGTGTGTGTGTGTGTGTGTGTGTGTGTGTGTGTAGCTACAAAGAAAAGTCAGTCACATTGCCTTGAAAGAGTGCAGTGAATGACTTATTATACAAAGGAAATATCAGCAGAGAAGATTGTGGGCTGTTCAGAAGGGTCAGGACATTGACCCGCCTCACTTCCTTCATCTCTGTTTCAATTAAATTTAACTTCAAGGGCTTACAAGCCAAGATCTTCCTTTCTCTGAACGTATTACATGTCCCCACATACCATATCAGCCACTGATCAATTTGCCCATGCACCATAACTTTAAGCAACATCAACTCGGTTTGGATTTAAATAGTTTTTAACCAATAAGTCGATGAAAGTACTGTAAAGTGTAAATTACCACTTTACTTGTTTTCTATTGCTATACCACTGAACAGGGAAAGAGAAGAAAAGTATATCCCTGATCATCAGAGCATAAAGCCTCTTTTTGCAGCAATTGCATCCAATTTTTTGAAAAAATTAGCGGCTGAAATGTCATCTTTTTCCAGATGGCCACACACTCATTACAGAGGCAATGAGGGGGGACATGTGGATTTAAGTATCTCTCTGTGCATCTGTATGGTTTGAACTTTGCAAATGCTGGCCTCTTCCAGACGGTCATAAACTCAGACTAAACAGGAAAACCGCTAAGTTATAGACAGTTAATCCTCCACTTACACACACTTGTCCACACATGCAAACATGGGGTCAGTGAACTGACCGGTGTCTGCTGGAGGCTACTGTGGTCACTGTGCTCCAGACTGAAGGGGGGTCCTGTCTCCCAGGAGGCCTGCTGGATTTCTCCGGCATTCAAATTACTGTAGTCGGCTTGGATGTTGGACATTACAACGTGGGAGGGATTTGGCTGTTAGATTGCTTTTAAAATCTGGAGCAAATACGTTGCAATCAGACCAGTTGAGCTACAGTTACAGTAGACAAGCGTCGTTCTTGATTAGACTCAATTCAGCAATTTCACACCACATAACATCAGGTGTCAGAGAAAAGCTGAAGAGTCTGTGAGGAGGAGGAGGAGGAGAAAGAGAAAGAGAAAGAGAAAGAGAAAGAGGGTTATGAGGCGGTGTTTTAAAAAGCTGAAGTTGTAGGACAGTTTAGGACATTATAGCAGGTTCGTTAACATGTGAAAACACTGCAAATCATCATTTTTTGCATCAACTTCAAATCCACATTAAAGATTGAGTAATCAGTCAAATCATTATTTATAAACCATTATCAGTGAGTATCTAATAGACACACTTGGAAGTTTGTGAAAACAAATTAGGAAGCTTCCCATCAAAAATGATCCAGAAACTAAAAAAGTAGAGGGGGGAGACCAAGGGAATGTTTATGTGCAATAACTCCTGGATAAGTGTATGAAGTGATTTAGCTGAGCTTACACCAGTAAGCAGTAAATCTATCCTGCAATGGTCCAACTGCTTTCCCACATCCACAGAGCCGATCCATAGCTGATGAGGCAGTGATGAGGACTTTGCTAAATCATCCACAAGCACCTCTGAGAAATGACTGCTCGGGTGTGTGTGTGTGTGTGTGTGTGTGTGTGCGTGTGTGAGGCTGCGTATGATTTAAGTAGGAACCACTGGTGCTCGCCTTGGTTAGTACTTACAGTCCAGTCTGCAGCCAAGGCCACCACACACACACACACACACACACACACACACACACACACACACACACACACACACACACACACACACACACACACACACACACACACACACACACACACACACACACACACACACACACTGTCTGGAGAATATGGGGGAAATGTTGGTCTGGGTAATGAAAACATGCCAGTGAGTAGATTTACAGGAGAGAGCAACTTGACCTCTGGCCCCAGAGAGGATCTAATCTTCCCATAGCTACAACAACTATATTGCCTCCCAACACTGCAATAAATAGAATAGAAAAGAATAGAATAGAATAGAATAGAATAGTTAATCTTTTAACTTTCCATTCAGTTCTCCTGTGCTTTTGCTCCTTAAGTTACAATGCTCTCTGGAGGTCAAGTCAAGGTTCGTTGACTGCTCAAGCGTCGTATGTGCATGTATGTGGCCTCTGCGTTCAAGCAAAGCCAAACAATAACACAGCCTGACCTCATGAGGCAAGTATTATATGTCAACACAACTGCGGTGACAACAAAATGGCTTGATAGAAAATTCTCACGTTTTCAGGAAATCAGAACTGCCACCAACCAGCAAAAATCTTGGTCATTCTTCAACTGTGACAATCAGAAAGTGAAAGATCATGTCTTAAGCTCACAATCTATACATAAATGGATACTGAGGATTTTTTATTTATTATACATTTTTTTCCAAAATGTGATTTGGTAGCAATGGTCATTTTATCCGACCAATATTTTCAAACAATTCGTCAGTTCAAGTGAGACATTTTTAATTGCAAAATACTTGTAACAGTTATCAAAGGTTCACTTTTCTGCAATGTGTGAGAATCTATGACAGTGATCTAAACTAAGAGATGTACCAAACCATGCTCCTTGGAATAACATTTTGAATAGAAGATGCATGCTTGGAATTGGCTGCTTAACTCACATTCATTAAAAGGTGAATACAAATGCACTTTTTATCAGAAAAATTTAAACAGAAATCTGCTGTGTTTATAAACTGCAGGGATATGTAAACTAACATATTCATGTATTGTACCCAAAATGAGTTCTAAAATAATGGATTAAATATCCATTTAAGATTGATGGCACTGTGGGCATGTTTATTTTTTCAAGGCTCACAAAATGCTTAATCTGAAATGCTTATTAATGGACGATATTGTAGTGGATAATTTCTGCTCTTCTATAACGAGGTTTGGAAAGATGAAACTGAGACTCAAGGTTTGAGATGCAGAGAGTGGAATTTATTCAGACATGGAGCCGGAGCGCTCCCACACATGACAAACAGAGAGACATTAGACGGGTCTTCACTCAAACACATGCACAGACATTCTGACCATCGTAACCCCCGACACACTCTCCTCCTTTGTATATAAAGTCGCTTCCCCGTAATCTCATCCTCCAAGGCCTGTTTCTGGTGCCGCCATAAACTGGAGCAAAAACAACGCTGATTAAGGGGCTCCGACTTAACAACAGGTCGTAACCGTCCTGGGGTGGCAATGACCTGGCAGGTGGGGTAATTATCAGGAGTATCGAGGGTGACGAGGAAGGAAGACCTTTGTGGCATTCGCAGATAAGTTAGTTCCACATGTAGGCATATGTAGGCCAGAAAATCTTGACTGTTTTCTACATCGCTGCTTTAGGAAAGTCTAAGATTCACTTATAAACTGTAAAAAAAAAAAACAACAACCCAAAAAACGATAACTTCTGCCTGTACAGTGAGTGGCGGCCTTGCTGTGTGTGTTGGTGTATATAATTCATACATCTGTGTACGTGCTGCTCTGCTTATCTTGAGCTTGTTTTGAATTCGTCAGGTCAGGAAATAACATCATTTTCTCGACGCAGCCCACGGGGTCACAAGGGATTGAGGGTAATTGGAAATCCAGATGCATGTGCATGAGCTTCCAGGGAGAAGCGGTTACTGCGGAGATCGAACCCAACACACTCCACAACGTTAATATTCTTCATCTCTGTCTGTGCAGCCCTCTTCTTCTTGTTGGAGCGCCACTATACACTTTCCACCCGGCAATCCTCCCTCAACACGTGTTTTTCCTTGTACTCTCCCAGATGACAAAGGGAGGAGAAACACCGTCCAATTGGCTGAAGAGCCGAGTAGGCGGGTCCATAGGGACCAATCAACAAAATATGTCCAAAAAGGAACAGCCAACAGTCATAAGGGATATTTACTGATCCTGCACCCACAATTAATCTTGGTACTTTCCCCTGGGGAGCAACTTCTTCACAGCGGAGAGAGCAAGACAGCCAGTTCCCCATCACACAGACTGATGGAAGCTGGATTCGCTGCCATTAGTCTCTGCATTAGTTAACAGCAGTGCACTTGGCTGTGCCGTTGTTATGATCGCGAGATTAGCTTCAGCAGTTTTACAGTCTGCTAAGAGCACATGGTCAATCCAGATAACACCGGTGCAGGCCAATACAAATACAAAACAGATGTGTCGACCTTGTTTGTAAATGAAGCTACAGACAGGAAGCACTAAAGATCAACTGAGGACAGACTGACTCGCAGAAGTACAGAACAACAACGTAACAAAGCAATGATATGGCAGATTATTGAGGTAATTTCTGTTGGAGCCGTCATTTCAAGCGAATGCATCCGCTGATCAGGGATTTGCATTTGCTCCTTGTAGTTTTTTTCACAATTACATCGCTTATGCTGATTTGTAATTTGGTTGCAAAGCTGGTGATCTTTCAAAGGGACTCATATCTCACAGATTGGAGTGACAACTATGTATATGAACAAATGCAGTCAACTTAAGTATGTGTCACATGCTATGACAGCTGTCCACAGGTGACGAGCCTTTGGCGAGCTAACAATGTGTAAATCTTCTGAGGAAATCAGCGAGATTAATCAAATGGTGACAGACTTGTTGTCTTTCACTGTATGTATGTTTGATATGTGGAGAGAAATTAGGATAGAACTTGAGCAACAAAAAATGCATGTGAAGTTTTAATTGTGACATTTCAAGCTGTTAAACATGTCAATACATTAGTTTTTAAGCAATTTCTACATACATTTACAATTACAAAATGAAAAATGCTCTTTGAGATTCTCCACTGAATAAACCACTACACTGAAGTGGCAATGTAAAAACTAATTCAATTTTTTTTTATGAAAGTTGGATTTTGTTGTAAGTTTAGATCTTTTGATCATTTGTGTCTCCATGGTAATGAAAAATAAGCAAAATGTGAATAGTTACTGTACCAAAGTTGATGAAACAACTAAACAATGCATCACTTGAAATAATGTCAGATTTGATACTATAATCTCTTCTTTCTGAGAATGCCTGCGTGGGACTGTAGAATATTCCCTCCTCCTACTACAATATTTAATTTTTTATGGCTTTAAGAGAGTGAGTCAAAGATTCTGCTCCAAACAGAAGGTTAAATGATATTCCTTGCAAATGCGACCAAATCTCCCCACTGTGGGAACCACCTCTTGACAGAGCAGCAGCTGACGAACAAGTGAGTCACTGTAACTGAAATACCACACAACCTCTTCATACACTCTCCAAAACACTATTCCTCCTCTGTAACTGTTATAAAATTGAACTGCTTAATTTCCTCTCTGCAGCATCTCTTACACGTGTATATCTCCCCGAAACACCTCGATCAAAAGACTGGAACAGAAATGAGCTCCCCGCAACTCGTGAAGTTCACACACTGTATTTAATAATGGCTATAGATTTTGCTGAGATTCAACCACAGGTTGCTGACTCATCCGATTTGACCCGCACTGATGACTACACATCTGCTATTAGCCAGCCGCGGGCTATGGCCAACTGCTCTGGCACGGGGAATGTTCAGGTTAGATTGAGCGTGGCTGAAATGTGTTTGACGATAGAAGATCCATTAGTGTCTGTGACAGAGAGAGAGAGAGCTTAATAGTAAATGCACATGTGCCTATCAGCGTTTATGATGGGATTCAGAGTTTTATGCTTAATAATATTGCGAAATTTACATTTTTATTTCCCGTCGCTTAGTGCACTTTCAGGAGAGCCAGATATTCATCTACTCCTGTGAATGAGGTGAGATGGAAATAGAGATGAAGCTATAGGATGCCCAAAAAGAAAGTGTGTGTGCGTGCGTGCGTGCGTGCGTGCGTGTGTGTGTGTGTGTGTGTGTGTGTGTGTGTGTGTGTGTGTGTGTGTGTGTGTGTGTGTGTGTGTGTGAGGCTGTGAAAGGTCCGTGTGTGTTGGAGTATACAGCATTCATTACAGTGGTGCTACAGACAAACTGCTCCCAGGATAGACATTGATTTTCACCCAATGGATCTCACTGTTAGCAAACCTAATAGCTCGGTGGGTAATGGGTACATGTTATGAATGAGCCCCCACGGGCTGAAGAGGAGAAGAGAGCAGAGGGAGAAAGAGTGGACAAGACATGAATCAGGACAGGACAATTTTGATTAACAGATGCAGATGTTATGTGATGAGAAGTGAAGAAAACAAGGTTGGAAAATAGGGGAAAGTCAAGCCAACTGTGGAACCTAAGACGAGGAGATTATGCATGAAGAAAAGAGAAGGGATAAAGCAGTTGGAAAAGGAAAGAGAAGGGGAGAGGAGTAACAGAGGGAAATGAAATACATCAGATGTGAGTTGAAAGGGGGAGCTGCTATTTACCATTACTGCTAATAGGTTTCAAAAGGAAGCAAGTCGTTAGCTAAATGGATAGGCCCTAAATGACACATTACCATGTTAAAGGCTGATTCCGCTCATTATTGGAGCTCTGATTTCTCCATGCATCACCAGCTAGGGCTGTGAGCTGGCCACTAGTATACAGACCTGCTGTGTCAGCAAATACGCACACATGTACACACTAAGAAACTTGCACCTCTGCAGACAGCGCTCTGGAAAAGGGTCACAATTTTTATTTATTTTTTTAAACAGGAAAGAAAGAAAAAAACCTCCTTGTTTTCAAACATCTGCTCTGTGCTTAAGTTGTGTGTAAATCACAGAAAGTGAAACACAGGTTTGTGAAATCACACGAAACAACATCAGTCTTTGATTGTTTGGAAATGACATATGAATTGGGAGCTAATGGCAATAAAACAAAGTGTAATATACAAAAAGGAAGTGCACCAGAACACATAAAAAATACAGCGCTTTAAAGTGTTCCTACTGCTTTCAGTGAATGAACAGCTGCTGTGTGTATGACACACACACCATAGGCGTGTCTGTTAGGAAGCAGATGGATTTTTTTTTTCTCCCAACATTGGACACACTATATTTGAGAAAAAAGAAAGAATGGCAGTCACATGGGAGACTGGAATATGTGTGTGCGCTTGTGAATGAGTGTACAAATTATCAACAGCAAGTGGTAATGGCTGAGACTACAACCTGGGAAAGAGTTTTCTTCTACATATGAGTAATAGCCTGTATATGCAAATGCAATATGTTGACTACAGTGGCATACCCAGATAAAATGCATAAGTGGCACACTCACTTTCAAAAGTGCAATCCAGTCACAAATGTAACAACACTGCGCTAATTTGAAATTAGACAGGCACCTTTGAGAGCGATTAAATGACCCCATCACACCCCGTCAGATCTGCTTATACTGTTGGATAAAATTAATCTATGATGGTCAAGAATCTGCGGCAGTTAAATTGTGATTAAGTGTAGTAATCACTTTTTTACCCCCCTCCATCTCCACCTAATAGACCTGACCTGCTTGCATTTCACTTGATCCTTTTCTACATTTCCCAGGGTGCATCTGTCTAGCGAGGGGACTCGTTTTATACTGCGGCTGGCCAGGCAACAGAGTGCCAATAATTTTATGTAGGCCACCCGAAAACGAGCTCCGCCATGATTACAATATGACATCAAATGTGTCTCGAACAGGATTACTGACATTATGGTAACACTGCTGAGTGGATGCTATCTGACGTAAGTTTCGGTGTGACAAATCCACTGTTGACTGGGAGTTAAAAACATTCAATGTGAACTACAGCCAACGGTTGTGTGGCAAAGTCTTTTGTTTTTAGGCAGGCCGTACCAAGTTGTACAAAGAAGATCTGAATGGAAGTTTATGCATTAAAGGCATAGTAATACAGCCATTTTTAAAATGTGATACCATGTTGACGTAATGCATTCATTCATTAAATATACCTGGTGGCAATGAGGAGAAGTCGGAGGCACAAAAGCAAAAATTGTGATTCCATATCAAATGAATAAACGAAAAGTATTAAATAAATCTATGCATCTAAATATGAAGTTCTCATATCAGTACTTGGTATAGACATCTATCCAAATGGTGTGGTCGTAGTCATGCTTAAAAACGGTGGTCTCGACGAATCAGTTTTTTGGGTTTTTTTAAAGATGGGGAAATAGAAAATAAAGCCTTCAAGAAAAGATATAGGGTAAAATAAAAGCTCACATAAGAAAAACAATAATATTGATGTATTGCTACAAAATCAAACTATACAAGGGTGAATAGACTTCACATATATAGTGCTTTTTCACTGTGTGAGCAGCCCCAAAGGGCTTTACATCATTAACCAAAATCACCCATTCACACACCCATGGAGGCTTCAGCCACGCAGTCTGGGGTTCAGTGTGTTCCTCAACAACACTTCAGCTGGTGGACAGGTGGAGATGGGAATCAAACCTGCAACATTCTGGTTGGGAGACGACCGCTCTACCAACCGAGTCATGCCACCCCACAAAACAACAGAAACAACAAACAAACGTGAAAATCATCACAAGCAGTTCCTAAGAGTCTGGAAGTCTCGATGTAAGGCAAGAATGCCAACAACAAGACCACGATCGGAATCGGAAACCACGGCAGCGAAACAAAGCAGCGTCAGATTTGGTGCTCGGTGAAGAACGAGGGAAAACAAACGAGGGAGAAAAAAAAAAATGGTCCCAGAGCACAACAAATCGGGACCCCTCTGAGTGAAAATAACAGAAGTCTTTGTTAACATAGCTCAAGCCAGCAGAGGACAATGAGCCGGTTGAGTTGCTAGAAGATAGCAGTGGGCTCCTCTAGGAATAAATGTGCTGACAGACCACCCACCACCCACCCACTGTCAGAACAAGCCTCAGGCTTGGCTGAATGCTGAGGTCGGCTTTCCTCTGCAGGGCCAAACAAGGTCAGCAGAAGAAACATGAAGTATGAGTCTCAAAGATATTAAAAACTGGAATGCTCAGGCTTGATAAAATAAGGAGTCCTGGAAGCTATTTTTTCCCCCAAGTATGTGGATCAGTGGTTCACAGAATCTGGTTTTGGCTGATGATTTCAGTATCCACAGATGGTTTGATACGTCACCGATTCAAATGGGGGGAATCCCAGCAAGCTGCAGGAAGGTCAAAGATCACATGTAGGTAAAGGTATTCCATCCTCTCGAACTCACAGTTAATGAACTGCGGCTTGGACAAATGAAATAAAAGGCCATTTAAATTGACTCTAAATATTATTGTGAAGAATTTGATATGGGGTCACATAGTATTAATATTATTAGGACTCTCATCTGATAGCATGTATACAAACTTCACTTGGAAAAGCTCCCAGACGATTTTGCCTCGTATTGATACACTGGGTTTCAGACAATGACATTCATAAAGAAGTCACATCAAGAAGACTTCTGCTGCCGTGGCTCAAACCAGTTTGCCCCTTTTTATCCGCTCCCCCTATGTTAATATCTGTAATATGTATACTGCTTGTTATGCCCATATCATGTTGATCAGTTGGCTGTTGTGGAACTCTTGATACCATCACAAAAAATTTTCAGGCTGTCGGTGGTCACATGACTGTGACATTAGCCGTCTGAGAAGCAGTTACTACACAAGACCACAGATTTCAGGCCATAGTAACAGAGACCATCACAATTGCTAGTTTTCCATCTGAGATAGCTAGAATTGCAGAGCATGTAACTGCTTTAAGATGAATAAAGGATTCTCAAAGAAAAGGGATGTATGGGTGTGTTTTTACTACTTAATTATCAGCAATGTACATTTCCCCTTTTGCAGTATGTTAGGTTAAGACTTGATGTGAAATATCGGAGACCTGAGATCAAATCACAGATGAGGTAAGAAGGCATCCAATAGTTTAATGATTTTAAAATACTTTTCAACTAGTTTCTAAACTAGCAAAAGAAAGGATGGATAGAATTTGTTCATTTTCCCAAAATAACTCCTCAGTACATATTTGCTTTGACTGGGTTGTTTGAGGAACTTACCTAAGCACAACAAAGATTCACTGATCAGATAAATCAAAGCTAATACATCCAAACTACTTTGAACAAAGGAGATATCATCACTTTTTAATGATTCTGGCAGCCAAAGTTTACTTATTCCACTTAGCTTCATTAAACTGAATTGGAATCCATCTGGCATTTTAGCTTTTTCTTTTCTACCCTCATTACCTGGCCTCCAAAATCCCAAATAAAACATTGTCTTTAAAAAATGAACAAAGCAATAAAAGGTACGACTCAGTTATAGACCCACCAACCCGAACAGGAAATTACAATGTGGAATATTTTACTGCTCGCTGCCCTCGTCAGATCACAAGCGTGCGCCACCAAATTCCCGAGTGTCACTGGGTCTATTACGGCAGGTCTGCTGTCCATACACATGCATGCACGCACGCACGCACGCACGCACGCACACACGCACACACACCCACACACACTACATACTTATTTTTTTACATAATTCCTCTCATGTCAGATGTGAACATTTGCTCTGCATTAGGCTCTCTGTGGGTTTGCCTTGAACCAGAATAATGGAAATACAAAAAATATAATGGAAATCTGAAATTACATTCGGAAAATGTTGCTCTCGCTTCTCTCTGTCTGCACACACACACACACACACACACACACACACACACTCGATGAGAAAAGCAACTGGAATAATGGAAAAGCAAAAATGTATACACAACACTTCTTTCTCCCACTTTCACTCTATCCCTGTGTATATTATTCACTCTATGTCACACACCTATATACACACATAAAGGCACACACAGGCCCACAGAGGTGTGTATAAATGTTAAATCCGTAGCTAACCAGGCCAGTCTAATAGACTCTTATTCCTCTGACGCTTTATCAGCTCAATCACACAAACATTCAGCCCCAAAATAATGGCCTTTCTGTTTGCTGCCTCTTTGTTCGTGTGTGTGTGCGTGTGCGTGTGTGTGTGCGTGTGTGTGTGTGTGCGTGTGTATGTGTGTGTGTGTGTGTGTGTGTGTATCTCAGAGCTGTGCAGCACAGACAGCGTGTGCTGCATACAGATCTGTCAGTAAAGCCAGAAATAGATAATGTTGGGCTGAGACTTTCATTCATTTATTCACCTGTCAGTCAAGGTTGCTCGATGTATTTGATTTTGATTTGCGGCCACAAATGAGGAAAAGCTACCACGAACTGAAGGAACACCCTCGTCGGTCATTCTGGGGGTTCAACAGGGACCGAGTTTCAGCTGAAATGATAATATACACAAGACTTTCCTTTCTTAGTGGTAGTCTAAGTGATGTTTTTCTTCTCAAATGATATGTCAGTCACTTTCAGCAGATGATTCTCAAAGAACGTAGGTGGTATTCTACTCTACTTTCTCTAACCATTATCTAGTTCCAAGAAATCAGAAAATCTTTGAATTTCAACATCACACAGAAAAGTAAATGGAAATTCATTCTTCGATCTAAAGTATATACATATACTTTTGTTCTTACACACCAAAAAGTAAATGCCAATTATGGACATTGTTAAAAAAAAAAAACAGCTAAATGTATGTATTTTGGATGCACCCACAAATAATTCCTTGTTGACATATTTGTATTATTTTTTTTCTTTTCTTGTATTTTAAAGTATTCACAATTCCACTTTGCAGAAATTCAAATACAAAGTTTAGTTCAGAGCCTCTCATTTAAAGAAAAGCTACAAGCACAAGGAAGACTCAGCTATCGGTTAAATTTCAGGCTGTAGGTATGGCAGGTGGTTAAAGTCACCATGATCTGGACATCCACCGACACGAACCCTGCTCATTTTCCACCACATGAAAATGTCGCTATTGCTTAACAAGAACGTTTTTGGTGTTATTTATTGTTGCAGAATGAAAACATATGTTTCCACTGTTGTTGCAAGCACTCAAGGGCCCAGAGCTTTATTCATGTTGGGTTTACACGCTTCCCCCGTACAAACGTGGACTTTTTCCAGGCGCTCAAGCTTTCGCCAATAATCCAAAGACATGCATGTGAAGCGCATTGATTGCTCTGAATTGGTTGCAGGTGTGCATGTCTGCGTCAGCCGCGTAATGGACCGGTGACCCGTCCAGGAGGGTATAAACCTACTTTCAGCACATTGTCAGCTGCGATTGGATCCAGCTTTACATGACCCTTGAAAAAATAGCAACGGTAGAATAATGGGTCAAACAATTCTTATTATTAGTTTAACATGTAGATTTTTAAAATGTCCAGGTCAACTTTAAGAAAGCCTGGGTCTGTTTTAAGAGATCGTTTTCTATTGGGCTATTTTTTTTCTTTGAGGGGACAGTAAAAGGTTAAAAGCACATTTTTGAATTTTAAATGAATGGAATAGTTGGCTTTTATACATTTCTCACATAACACACTTTGCGGTGTCTATATAACTTTGAAGCTCTCAAACAATCTTGCACTGGACATGTGTGACCGCAAAGCTGGACGGGGTTTGACAAAACAAGGTGAAATGTGGCGACCCTTGCAGGTCAAAGACCATGCATGTGAGAGGTCAGAGGTTGTTTAATTCAAGTCAAGACAGAAAGTCTTTACAGCTGCCCATACAAAGAAACAACAGTTGCATAAACAAACACCCAAGGACACGCTGCAGCAATGTCTTTCTATGTGTCTCACACAGGCACATATTCCTCGCAGCACATTGAGCCCATGTGTTGAACAAGGATGTCGCGGTTGAGGTAATTGGTAATTTCTAGCAGCCACGAAAACCAGCTGGTATCAAGGTACACACAGCTTTAGAGAAACCAGAGTCTAACAAGAAGCCTCAGCTCAAACGTTGTTACTCCACAGTGGCCCACAGCAGACTTACAAACAAAAGTGTAAAAAAAAGACAAAAAAAAAAAGAAAGAAATGGCTTTTGAAATATGTGCTATAAAGCTCTGTGGTGTTGGTTGGAGTCTGGTACAGTCAGATTGCTGTTGAGATTGAGTAATACTCTGAAATTATTCTTTAGACGGGATGTTTTACAGAAACATGGCTTGCAGAAAACTCAGCAAAACTTTTTCTTGAGAACAAAAGATGGCATTAAAGATTGAAAAAAGAAATGTGGATGTGTGGTATTTGAGCTCAGTCCTAACTGAATCAAATTAACACATGAGTGACTCTGAATAGGACATTTAGAAGGAAAGAAGCCGCGTCAGGAAGCCACAAGAAAGCCGAAGAATCAAAGACAGAAAGCATAACCCACCAACATGTGGGGAACACATGTGTTGTGATGCTCTCCTGAAGTTTTGAATTGTCTTAAAAGCATGACATGCTTCAAAACATTAGGCATTTTGTTTCAAAGAAAACCAAAGCTGAAACTGAAGCCAAGTTCATTTTGAAATGCAATACCACTAATGACCACGAGACTTAGATCCTGCGGTTCAAAATCCTGAGATTCCTAATCTATAACTTCGAATTATGCTGATTGTTTGACAGCATCATTAAATAAGTTCACTGTTTTGAATAATTATCTGTTTGTGTTCATTCAAAAAAGTATGTATGTACTTAAGTACCCAATAGTATGTATTTATGTAGTATGTATCAGGGTGTGGCTGTGTTGTCTATGTCGATTGACATGCATACAGTTTACTCTCCAAATTATTTGTCAGCTTTAGTATTCGGCAATACACTCAAGGCAAATGAACATTGTTTTAATTTAGCTGTGATAAGGCCAACAGTCAGTCAAGTAGTTAATAGATTTTCCATTTTGATTTTCATTAATTAGCTTTTACAACTCTGAGGCTGTTTCTTTTTTTTTTTAATTGGATACTTTAACCTTGAGGGTTTTGGTGATATTATCCAAAATTTGTCATTTCAATTCCTTTAAAATGGGTATATTAACCTGATTATGTACGGTGCATCTTGTCCACTTCATGACAAAATAATAATGCTGCATATGTTATCTATGTGGTACAAATAGGTTTCGAGTGAAAGTTCCCCTCCTGCAGGGCAACTTACAATCTGTTTAAGCTCCAAACTGACCGGGATAAGCAACAGCGACCATGAAGATGTTTTCTAGTCTTCATTTTGGCCTTAGGGGTCGCACAGTAGAGTTAGAAGTTGGCTCTCTTGCCTCACAGCTAGAACATCCCCATTTCAACTCTGGGCTTCAGGGTCTTTCTGTGCAGATTTTTCATGCTCGCTCCGCGTGTGTGGATCTTTCGAGGTAATCTGGTTCGCTCCCACAGTCCGAAAGAAATGTGTTGAGGTAATTTGGTACCTCATAACTCATAGTTGTGAATTTAAATTAGTTTGACTGTTTCCAGTTGTGATGTTGGTGTGTGGTTATCTGTTCAAATGAAGAAAGACGAGAGCGATGATGGAAATTCTGGTGTCTGCAGTCTTTATATATTATTAACAACCTGACAACAATGTATTTTGAGTAACATTTCAAATTTGCCAGATGTGAATACAGCAACACTGTACATATGCTGCTGGAATCACAGGGAGGTATTGAACAGACAAGTGTAATCAAATATACTTATACAATGACAGCTAATACGTCATGGCTTTCTCATGCGGCAGGATTTGTTAAACTCCTTTTCAATATGAACAAGCGGGACCACAAAAATGGAGATGGAGATTTGTGTCCTGAATCTGACAAAAAAAACCACAATGTTCATCACACATTGATCACCATGTCCTAGGTTTTCTTAGACATTATAGAAATGTTAAACCTAATTTTCACAACACGTGAACCAAAAATCCCCACTGAGTCTAATCTAACAATTTTGATGCATGCCAGTGATACAGCTGACCCAGATAACATGGAATGACAGCTGCAAAAAAAAAAAAAAGAAAGAAAGAAAAAAAAATCCTGGACCAAAGTCAAACTGAGCTCTCGTTCCCAAAGTTTTATTCAGATGGAAAAAAAAAAAAAAAAAAAGCCTAAACACACCAAAACCAACAAACCAAAAAAATTCAAAACAGATCTGGGGGGCATTTGTCTGTCTTCATGGCTGCCTTTGAACTGGCTGTGTCAGACAGATTTCTCCTGTAAAAGACAGTTTGCTCTCAGTGTGCTCACTGTGGATAAACAGAGGTTCTGAACTCAAGTGATTTGAGTTGGAACAAAACAATAAGACCTCCAGAAACCAGCAGCGAAGGGGTAGCTCGACAAACAAACTGAGGCCAGACATTGAGCTGGAGTATGGCCGCAGAGGTTGTCAACGGCACTCCTACACAGGATGAAAGGCAGCGGAGGCAGTGGAGGGGAGGTTGCGGAGGGGGTGTAGGAGAGGGCACACAGGAAAGGGGCAGCAAGGATACGAAATAGAGAAGCAGCAGAGAGCTGCATACTTTCAGAAATTGGAAAAAGGTACCGTATTGTATTAGTGAAGTGGTGATATTTAGTTTTTGGATTAGATTTGTAGCCAAAAGCATCAGTTTTTAGAGACGCGTGGTCGAATTAAAAAAAACAAAAAAACGAGACTAAAAGAAGTGAAGAAACAATAAAAACAAGATGAGGGTGAGAGAAAAGAAAGAACAAATGACAGAAAAGGAAGCAATCAGGAGGCCAGGGAATGAATGGAGAGAAAAATCAAAGAGGGACAGGAAAGAAAGAGGCAGGCAATGGGGGATGAAGGATTATAAGGAGCGGAGGAGGGGAAAGTGTGTGTGTGTGTGTGTGTGTGTGTGTGTGTGTGTGTGTGTGTGTGTGTGTGTGTGTGTGTGTGTGTGTGTGTGTGTGTGTGTGTGTGCGTGTGCGTGTGTGTGTGTTGGGGGGGGGGGATCCTCATTATTGACACCATGTGTTACCACAGGAAGCTCCTCGGGAAAATATAAGCACCCAGAAAGATCAGAGCAAGGAGGGAGAGATGAGAGAATGACACCGAGAATGAAAGATGAAGAAACAGAGGTCACCCCCGATGTCTTTGCAGCTGCGGACGTGTGCGTTTGCGTGTAAGGGTCAGCAGCCTCTGTATTCGCAGCGGCTCAATCGGTATGGCAGGCGTGCTGCATTGGAGCCATAAGTTCACAGCGTCAAATCCCATAGCAGACGTTCACTGATCTCTTTGCCTGTCTGTCTAACAGATTTTTAATTCTGCATAGTAGACGTGCACACACAGACTTCCTCAGTTTCTGTGTCACGACATGATATTCTTAAAGCACCAGAAGTGCTCTTGATAAAGTGTTCCAATAGTTTATACTATAATATTTCACATACCAAACAATACTTACAAAACACGCAATTGTAACTGGTTTACAATGCAAGCATACTGTGAGCGGTTAACTTTTTAAACAGGGTAAAGCTCCATGATAAATCACATATCATTTGCTGTTTTTGAAGAAAGGTTATTCTGAGTTGTGTATTTTGTTCCACCTGCTCTCTCTCTGGGTTTACTTTCTTTCTTGTGTTTTATTTCCTTCATGAGTCCATGTAAATTATGTTTTGTCGTGTTGTTCCAGTCTGAGTTTCTAGTGTCACAGTGCATATTCTAGGCTCTTGATACGTTATGTAGTGGACATTTCATGTCGCATGCCTAATGTGTTGGTAGACTTCCATACATGTGTGTCCCCCTCGAGCACTCCTTGAGTGCTGTCGGCTGTGCTCCATCGTATCCCCACTTCATTTGTGTATAAATGTGCCATCCTAGGTCTTTGTACCGTATCAGGTGTGTGAATCCAACCCTGTCTACTTTAGTCTGGTTCTGACCTCAGCCTACCGTCACTCCTGTCATTTCGGAAAAAAAAAAGAAAAGAACCTTGTTAGTTCTCGTTGCTTCAAGTACTGACTACCTATGTACAGAACCTTGCCTTCCCAACAACATAAAATGATTGGAGTTGCATGCGCTCTGCTTTTGGGTCATCTGCCCACGTCTCAGACTGTAAGTTACGTCTAAATAAACCAAACCTATGTGTTCAGTTAGTTACTCCACAAGAAAATATAGCATCACCCTCCAAGCCATGTTAATGTTTTCATTCACAATTCATTTACACCAATGTTATTGGTTTCATTCATGGTCAGTTGTAGCTGCTAAAAAATAAGGTAAATACTGACCACTGTCTAACTGTTTACAAACTAGTTTAAACTATTTTACCAATAATTTTGGCACTTCATAGATCAGTCTTGTCACAATATTCATGCCGGCATGTCCTAACATGTAAAATACAGTACATTTGGGGTATTTTGGGGACATGGGGTTTTACTGTCAGACGTTTGTGGGAAGTGTTGGATGAACTATGCACGTTAGAGATTGAAAAACATGAAACTTCACTGAGTTTCAGAGTCAAGATGGGTGGGTTTCAATGATGAAGCTTGATATGGGTTTTAATGTATTCTACCACAGAGGTGACACTACGAGATTCAAAGTATGCTACCTATTAGGCTAAGAGTAACACGCTTCAAGAGAGCAATTTCTCCACACAGCCACAGTAGATGTGTCAGAAAAACTAAAGAGGTTTGAGAATTAGGACCATCAAACTTCCCTGGAACGGCGCTTCAGAGTGAATATGGGCAATCTTGGCTGTTATTTTTGTAAAGCGACACTCCAGTGAAGCAGTTCGAGGACATCCAACTCGACTTCACAGAATACTTTTAATTTTGAAGTGTCTCAAACAAGAAAATAACATCTCCAAATAGATATCCTTACATTATTTCCCAATATTTTTCATACATTCCAACTCCAGAAACATGTGTGTTACTGCTACGTATCATCAATAAAACAGTGTTTTCAAATCAATGCTAGGAGTTGCAATCTTCTCCCCAAAAAAGTTTGTCATTTATTTTTCCCTGCAAATCCATATCAGAGTCTGGTTTATTTTTTTAGGCGCATTAAAAAAATATGTCTGGCTAGTGCAAACACATATACCACACCTATGATGAACTCCCGCACACACACTCTTACCAATTCATCAACTCATGCCCGGTTTCTTTCTGTGCCTGAGCCCACCGTAGAATGGAGCTGGGCAGAGAAGCTATTGTGTCCCTGGTAGAATTAACTATTGATTTTCTCCTCAGCATTATCAATGCTGTCCTAACAACAAAACAGCTGGAACACACTCACACACATGGCCGTACATGTACAGACTTGGATTTTGTTCGGTGGACATGTGCTTTGTGGAAGGCAGTCGAGCCCCACCGGGAACAGCGCAAGTCAAATATTAACACGCTACTGTAATAAGCAGACGCAAACAATATTACGCGCAAACACCACAACATGCAAGGCAAAATCAAGAAAACAAATATTTTGTGAGACGCACCGCACGTCAGATCATGGTGTATCACGTGTATTTATGCATGACTTTGATGACTCCCAACGCCTACAACGTTTGGATAATACGTACACTGTAAATATTAACAGGATGCCATGATGTGGAAATCCTATCGACACACATCATTCACAACAGAACACAGTTCACAGTTTGCCAATAAAAAAACCATGCCATTCAACAATGTATTGTATTTAGCTATATTGTACTCATTATCCCAATGAATTTAAATTGGTCTGGTAATTGTTTGTTTTAATGAATGTTAATGATGACATTCACTTATATCGTCGAATACATTTAGATATACAGAGATTTAGTTTTATGTGTTTATTTCCTTAGGAAATGTGAGGAATTGAGTAAATGGTACAAAAATACTATAGTTCAGCTAAAAATGGTAAAAGGTTTCATGTTTGTTCATCTCAATTGATAAACCCAAACTACCTTTTTGGAACTGGGTTTGTACAACCACAGGAAATTAGTCTTCATGGACATCGAAACAGCTGACTTCTTATTTAATTAATTACACTATATTGGTATAATTACCTTACTAGACATCGCCACGGCAACAGGTTGAAGGCTGAAGAAGGCAAATTAATTTCATTACTTCAGAGAATTCTACCACTTGCTCTCTTTCTTCACACATTTGTTTAATTTCTTCTCAAACTGATGAAATCTTTACAAATGAAAGTGGCACTATCACCATTTTGCTTTTAGTTCCACTTCATGTGTGTGCTTAAAAAATCACATCTTCTACAATGTTTGTTTGGAAGAACATTCCTGCGATGCAATGGAAACGAGCCAGCAAAATGCCTACACACATAGAAGTACCACATACAGTATATCTGTCATGTGGTACTTCGACCACTTCAGGATTTCCTTGTCAGTGTGAATGTTTAAGCTTGCCTACGTGGATATATTTAATGAATGCAACAAATTGCAATACTTGACTCAACATATCCCAATAATATCATACTGTGACATACATATTGTGATACTATGTATTTTGAGTCTGTGCACTTCTTCATCTTCAGTCTATGTGTTATTAATAAATAGATATGCATGCTATTATTTTCAAAGCAACCTACTTTAGCTTTAATGTCTAAAGCTTCTTTCTTTCTTATTGACGAGGACGATACAGCAGCGTTCCAACTTAGCACCTGGTTAATTTTAGCACCCAGAGGATTCCTGTGAAGCACACAGACACCCAGACACCTGTTGGTGGTCATGTGAGCGACGTCTTTGGCACAATGTCATCGATTAATTTGTTGGCTGCCGCGAAGCCAAAGACAAGTTCACAGCCGGTTGACTTTGCTCAGGGAGATCAGTGCATGCAAGCAGCAATAAGCCTAATCTCAAAGTTTAGCATGGTTGAGAATATCCAAAATGTGGTATTTTACAAGTTCTCATAGCAAACACATTACACTGAAGAAGAACTGCACCACAGCTGTGTCCTACCAGTCAAGAACAAAACCAGTGAGAGCGAAAAAAGAAACTAACTACTCAAAGATTTAGGCAAGTGGCAGTTCTCGATTAAAACATAAAGTCCAATTTGTTCCACTACACGATATACATACTCTTCACAGACAGGTCTCATTGAATAGACTTTTGTGCAAAGCAGCTTTTGACCCCTCATAAACAAATCAGGAGCTATTTAGAGTCGAACACTTGGCTCAAGGACGCGTTGACATGTGTATTTAAATACTTTTCAATGTTTGGGCAACAATGAACACAAAGAAATATCACAACTAATATTTTGAAGAGTAACAAAATTCATATTAGGTGGGCAATTACATATTTTCCCAAGGTCAAAATTCGTGGCTATGATATCTTGTAAACAACAGTGAGTTTCATGTAATTAAATGAATTTGACAGCTACTAAAAATCAATGAAAAGAGCTTTTAGATCTGCTGAACTAGAAGATTTACATCATGGATGAGCAGCAGACAATTCTGCAAGCAACTGTGGGAATAATGTCAATATGGCCCATAATCTCTGAGGACTGCAGCCAGCGTCTTTTTGAAACAATGACAAGAAATGTGAAGTCAATTGTGAAGACAAAAAAGGGCCTCCAACCCGCAGTGTCTACCTAATCTTGAGGTCCGCGAGAGGGACTCTGCCACATATTGACTAATTATCAAAACAATAGCTCACCTTCACTGAACACATCTGCTTTTTCCAGTCTGTTTCTGATGTTGTTGTTCTTTTTCCACCACTTCTCCTCCATCCTTTCCTCTCTTTCTATTTTCTCCTGCACATTGATTATATTCAGGGAATCTCTCTACCGGGCTGAGAAACCGTCTCCAAGCTTCCCCTCTGGTGCATAACATCAAATCCATTCAGCTAAGCTCGGCTGCTCTCACATTAACATAGCAGAGTGAGATCAACATATTTCAGAAACATTATGACATCGGGATGAATTCACCTCATAAAAATGTTGATTTCTCTGATGGGCACAAAAAAAAAAAAAATCATTCTGGATTCACGTCACATTCACTGCCTTACCTCTGGTGACTTCCCAACACACGCAGCCAAGCTTGGTTAAATCCACATTACCATAAACTTATAAACACACCTGTACTCCCTCCTACAGGACCTTTTATCCACAAATTAACTATGCTTCAGTCAAAGATAAAATATTTAATTAGATCAGTCTGCACCTGCATGTACGCCAAGCTAAATCGATCGGTTTTCTTCCTGATGTGTTGGTCTTTTTTTTCTTCATTTTGAAGATGCTGTATGAGGTTTGTGCAGGACAGCAGAACAATGAAGAAGTCACAATAGGTTTTCTGAATTTGAAAATAAATAAATAAAGGCTGATTCCTCTGTTGGTTTACAAACCCTGCCTGAATTCAAGTCACGCTGTTGTCTCCAGTGAATTTAGTCATGGAAATCAGGGTGGGACGATTCACATTAACGCGCCTGCAACAAGTCCAGGTAACTTCTCAAAACTTTTCACACTTTCCTCTCGTCAGTAACACATCTTTTACACTGTCGATATAGTTGTTTGGATTGGCTAGTAAGTTCCACATGTTATAGAACTTCTTTTGTGATTAAAAAAAAAAAGGTATTCCAAACTTTGCAAGACTCATATTGACACATATGAAAAAAGGGTTAAATAACCAGCAGTGTCTTAGTTGTTAGTTGTTTTAGTTCTATAGTCATCTACTGTATTTTCCAGAATGTATGTCGTGCAGCTTTTCATTCAACTTGAAGACAATGGTGAGTGTGACAAACACCCAGCAGGAGAGGAGACTTCACTTCCTCTTTCCCTGGAGGCGGTGAGATTCTTTTATAGGTGACACTGAAGATGAGGAATTCAATGGATTCAATGACGCAAAATGTAATACGATACTTTGAAGAAAACATTTTTTTGTTTTACAAATAAGAAAAATAGCCTTTATTGTTTAGGCTTTTTGTCTCTTTAGATTGAATGCACTCTAATGGAAAGATATTAGACCATTAAAATGTTGTGTGCATTGAAATTTAGGTTCTTTAGACGAGTGTTCAACAGAACAGTCATGACGGACTGTAACAAACTTCTTTTCACATTTTGGTGAAATAAAGATTGAATAAATAAATGCCTCTCATACACCAGTGCACTTATTTATGTGTTTTGTTTCCTCTTTGTGAGGTTTTTTTTTTTTGACAGAGGTAACTGCCACTCTGAATGATGTCAGTACAGCAGTGTCAGTCTGGGTGTTATATTTCAATATTTGTAAATGTTGTAAATGCAAGATTCAACTGTCTACGGTCTTGAAAATTTGGTCACATGTTTTTCTGGTGGTTTCTGTTGTTAGATGTCGTTAGATGGCTGTTTTAGTGACGTGGCTGCAGAGTTGGTCACATTTGGATAAGTCTCTCTGTCCATTGACTTAGATAATGTATGAAAAATATCCTATTTCTAAAAATGTGCATAAGTGTTGAATTTCAGAAACTATCTTGCCTCCAGGATATTAAGATGTACAGTGAAGGGGCCACAATTATAAAGGGGTAGACAATGTATTCATCCATCAAACTCCTGTTCCATCCAACTTCAACTGTTCAACTTCAACCCCACACAAACACAGAAAGGACATGCAGACTCCACAAAGATACGTTTCAAGCCCTTTCCAAACTCAGTCTAAGAACTGTCTCAGTCTGAGACCAGAGAACTAACCACTACAATATATAAAACAACTAATGTTGTTTTGGAACGCGGTGGTGGTTTCTTACACATGTAAGACTCTGATTTTGATGTGTGCAGATTGTATAACATCTCAACCAGAGGGTAATGAAAACAACTCAACAAGCAAACAATGGGAGACACATTTCAATTTCCGAAACTGAAAATTCATGAATGATACACGACCAACTGCTTCCTACCAACGTTAAATCCGTCAGACACACACAGACAAATGTGAAACACCTCTCATATAAAGATGAAAATAAGCCATGGAATTGAAGAGTTATCCTATATACTGGAATTTCATTCCACCTGAGACACCGATCCAACTGGTTCACTGCAGTCTGACAAGTGTCCTGCACTGTGGCGCATCAGTGACCTCACCTCAACCGATATCAGTGAAAATGTGGGCTTTCTTGATCCAATTCCTACCGGGACAGCCAACACGCGAACTCGATTTGATTCGGAAGAAACCATTTTAAAACCTCCATTTAAAGTTTGTGTTTGTGTTCCCTTCTGCTCATTCACCACCTTGTGCTTTAACCTCATCCTCTCTCTTATGTCCTCTGATCCCTCCGTCTACATGTTACATCCATCTTCCTCCTATCACTGACGTCTCTTCCGATGCCTAATAACTCTTGAACGCACCCTCCCTTCCTCCCCGTTCTCCTTTTCCTCCCCCCGATTATCTCCCGGTGTTTCTCTGAGCTCCGTTGCTGATCGAGAGCATGCCTGGTTGACACGCCCGGTAATGAGGCTCCTAACGCAGATGGCCTCTCCTGCCCTCCTCCACTCACTCACTTTCTCTCTCAAACACATAAGCAGTATGCAGAAAGGCATCTTGAAGGCAGCGCCTCCCTCTCCCCTCCGCAGGAGGTCCCGAGCCCTCCTGGATCAAATGCGACTTGGAGATGCTTCTCACAGATAAACTGGGAAAGAAAAGCAATGGCGAGCGATAGATGCGCCATATCTTTCATGGGAAAAAAATCATCCAACCTTCACCAGACGCACGTACGCACACAAACTCTATTCAGTTGGACAATGTACTCAGCAACTATACAAATCAAGAGTCAGCACTTGTGAGAATATTTTGACTCTTGTTGTGTGCCATGTAATATTGGTTTTGTCTCAGCTGTCAATCCCACGTCTCTGCTCGAGGGTTTCGCTGCTCATTTTTCATTGTTGACTATGTCACGGCCCCAGCACGCACGCTGCACATAAATTAATCTTCCACAAGTCTGCAAATACGCCACTTAAAGAAGCCGCGTCTCCTCCTCGAGTGCCTTTCACGGCGGAATTTGTTGTAATGTCGGAGTCACCTGCGATCAGACAAAACGTGATTCTAACAAACAGTATACCGAGTGGCATCGGCTCTCAGCTACTTCAGGACAATTTGGTGACTTTCATATTTCAATCATAATTTCGGTATATGAGAGAAATGTTCTTCTTGATTGTCAATTGTGCATTCAAACTTCTCAAGACAATATGCAACTTTCAGATATCCCTCTGTGATTGTTTCATTCCCAACAGAAATCCATGCTTTTACATGTTATTCAAAGGAATAAAGGAGACCTTGCTCAAACATCCTACAATCAAAATAAGTACTTTTCCATCCTACTGACATTAAGCTAGCGGTCATAATGCCCTCAACAGACTTCTCCTAACACTACCTTTTTCTCCTTTTTGGTATTATTTTTCCTGCATCACATGTTCAGACCAGCTAGTTTATCATGAGACTGTAGAAGAAATAACACTGGAGCTCGTATCACTTCCTGGAGACAGTGATTCAGAACACCTTTGGCTCTTTTCACATTATCATACATCAATCATGGCTCTGACATTGTTGCCAGTAATTAAAAAAAGTGTGCCTTCCACATGAAGACACACTCAGTTAATACAGAAAGCCTAATTTCAAGCCTAATTTCAAGATGCCAGTGACTTCAGGGTTTTTTGACCTGGCTCACCGAGAAATTCCTGCATTGAACCCTTTGACTGAGAGTCGTGCTCCTGATGATAAAGCATCAAGATTCAAGGTGATTCACAGACTTCTGAAAAGCAGACTTCTGAAAAGTCTTACAATGTGACTGAGTGTTGGGTCTTTGTGTCTGCTGTTTAAAAAGACAACTTTAAGAGACATTTAGGACATACCAAAAAAATTAATAAATAAAAAATATTGCAAATATAGGTAAAAGTACTGGCAGCAGGAGAAAACAATGAATGTGGGTGAAAAGGCAAAAACAAAGCAAGGTTTTTTTGTGATTTGGACAAGCAAAGCTGAGTTCATATGTGTGACTATTACTAATAGTGTTTTTTGGAGACATAATGGTTTTCCTAAACACGAAACCACCCAATAATCAGATGTGTGCCTTGGGGGGGGGGAAGTGGTGGTTAAAAGGTTGGGCAAAATGTTGTTGTTTTTTTTTCTTTTACGGGGTAAAAAGTTCAAATGTGACCAAGTGACCAAAGGACTGTCATACATAGAGTGCACAAACTCCATTTGAAAAAAAAAAAAAAGATACGTACTTTGGTATAAGACATGTAAAGTAAAAAATATAAATTTTCAAAAAGAAAAAAAAAACTGAGAGCTTCTTTCACTTTTTACTTATTCACACAGACAACACATGGAGTTTCAAGAAGAGCTCACTGAACGCTTTTAACTGCTGTGACTCAGACACACAGAGGACAAACAGCAAGTCGAGTGATATATGACTGCCAAAGTTCAAAGCACTTAATTTAATTTATGAGTCTATAAATAACAACAGATCTCGTATCTGACTTCAGCAGTTCGTTTCTTCCAAAATCATTACCAAGTAACAGATCAAGCAGGCCAAATCTGACTCCAAACCATCTCCTCTGTTGTTAAAGAAAGCAGGTGAAGGTATAAATCGTACAAAGTGATCTCTGAGTAACTTTACGCACAGCTGCGCCCCGATCAGGTAATAATGAGGAGATATGAGTCGCTTCTTTGAGGACTCACCTCTCTGCTGGCCATGGCACTGCAGCCAGAGCAGCGCGCTGGTAAACACGAGCACGAGTCGCTTCATTTCGTCCGATCTGCTCGAATATTGAAGTGAGCGCGCGCTGGGCTCAGCGCCGTCCTCTCACGCGGCTCACTGTGGAGTTGAATGTCGGAGGAAAGTTTCACACAAGTTGATGCAAACTCTCTTCCCCTCCTCCTCTTGCTCACGTCTCTCCTCCTCCTCGAGCTGGTCCTTTGGGGGGTTGGAGTGCAGCAGGCAACCAGTTCACCCAGAGTGTAGAGCTTCTGGTTGCGGGTTCGAGTCCGGGTCCATGCGTCTTTACGCATGGTGTCTTATACTTTTCTTCAGGACTTCCTTTAAATCACTATCAAAAACATCAGTTGGCTATAAAGTCTCTCGCTTTTCTTCTTTGTCTTTCTTTTTTTTGTGAATAAATTCAAACAAAAATTATCATGTGCTATTTTTTCTTTCTTTTTTTTCTTTCTTTCTTTCTTTCTTTTCTCTTTTTAAATAACACCCCAGTTTCACATTTCCATCTCGGCGAGCTCTTGGAGAATCAGTGATCATCAAATGTGTTTTTGTTTGTTTGTTTGTTTGTTTGTTTTTTAGTGCATAGTGGTCAGGATCATGTTATTTAAAATATTGTGAATTCTCCCTCTGGTTTATAAACTTCTCTCTTTTTTTTGCTTCTGGTCAGTCTGAGCTTCAAGTCACAATTATAACATGTCTAAATAATAATAAAATCAATTAATTATTTTCAGTTGGTGGCCTTTCCCTTCCTGCATAATAAAATACATACCTACACTACTGCCTGTGTTTTGAACTTCCTCATTAGCAGACACATCAAATAAATACATTAAACAATCTCAGTAAACCCACACACATCCAGAGTAAAACTCACACAACTAACTCCAGGCGATTGCTCATACAATTCACAACAGTTTATACAAACACACCAGTTTTAAGAATTTATGTTATTAAAAGATGATCAATGGGAATTATTACATATCCTTACAACAAATCAAAGGAATAATGTATTTTATTGTGGCATTAAAGATTTAAAGCACCACAAACACTGCAACTTCAGTCATTTGTCACCTAACATCTACATGTTTATGAGAAGAATTATTAAGGGATTCTTCTGTAATACTGTAAAATGCTTCTGTAAATGGAAACTTACTAACACTGCAGTGGTCGGCCATAAGATCACTGTTTTACTTCACATATATAGGCAACAGCCTTGTTTTAAAAACAAGATATAAATCCAAAATAGAAAGTGTTTTATCAACCACAACTAACAGCAAAGACAGTATTTAAAAATAGGATAATGGGTAGTAGGTGGAGTTCAAAAGAAGTAATGGTGCTCAGGCAGAACACAACAGAGTGAGGAAAAGTTTTTGGTCCAGCTGAGCACAAGCCATTAAATGCACTTCTGTTCAATGGCTCCTCCTGCTGCCCTGCACAACTCACCACACTCTGGGGCAGAACAGGGCACTACCACTCATTAAAGCGCAGCTGGATGCACTACAGAAGATGGCAAATGAAGGGCAACGATGTGTGGGCTGTGTCTACTGGAATAACTTTCATCTGTGAACTTTCAGTCCCAGCAAAGTAGCTTTAAGCTGTGAAAGTTATTTCTCTTGGATGTTCTTACACACCAACATATCATATTCACTGCATTCGGCAACACATTATTACCATATTAGGCAAATTTATTTTTTTCTTTTCTTTTTTCTCAATTACATGACTGATCATTTATTTTAAGAGAAGAGATGAGGGAAATGAGAAGAGATGAAATAATGTCCTTGTTTTCTTTCACAAAAAGGTAGTGAATTCATTGTTACCCAGCACAGCCTCCTCTCCAGAGTGTACTTATGTGTGAGCCATTATAAATGTTTATTCCCGCACAGCTGAAAACACTGCCACATTATAATGTTACAGCTCACCGACTTGTCAGTCACTTCACACACCTGCATTGTGGGTATTTATGCAGATGTGCCAGTGTTACTGTGAATGTGAGTGGTGATTTGGTGGGCCAACACTCAGTGGGTGAGAGTTGTTGTGCTTGTGTCCAGTGTCAGTTGAGTTCTTCCAGACCCCGAAAACCTTCCAGGGGCAAAGAGGCTGACCGTGCAGGCACAAAAGGCTGAAGATGGGCTCTCCTCACTGGGCTCGGCGCTCCCGGCAGCCCTGGAGTGCTGCTGGGTCTTTGTTGGGTTGGGCTGCATCCAGACTCCACCTGGGCTGGACAACGAGGTGAGTCAAATCAGAAGTTGACTAAGGTATGGATTTTAATTGTGTATTGAAATCGAGATAAACATTGTATGACAGTTGGTTTTCAGCTTCCAAGGTGAAATGAGCAGTTTGCTCTTTCTTTACTGTACTGCTTATTATTGCATCCTTAGTTGGGTTTACAGGAGAATCAAAGTTGATTGACACGTGTAATTACATGTATATTCTCATGCACAGGAACAATTCCATGATTCCATTAAATATAGAAGGTTTGACTGTGAACTTCTTTATGAGAACATAAACTTAATGGTGGAGCTTGATGATGGTACAAACACTGAAAAACTCAAGTTTCTTCATCCGCAGGTTTCTTCAAGAAGATGAGGAGATGCTGGTTCTGACCCAGAGTGACGAGCTTAACAGAGTTTATCGCGAAAACCACAGACTTCCCGTTGACAGCATGTCAAGTAAAAACAATACATATTTTGGGGACGGCGGAAGAAACAGAACAAATGAAAACGGAGATGATCTGGAGAAACCACTTCCTGGCACGGCGCCACCCACCAGCGCCTCTCGGCAGGACAGAGCAGCTTTCAAAGAAACCAGGGCGACTTTCGACTCCTCTCGAAATAAGATCATCACCATAACATCAGCTGTCACCTCTGCTCCGGACTCCCCTTTCACCAAAACCACCAGGAATAGTGGCAGAGAAAGATCTCATGTGACACAAATGGAAGGCAACCCAAGTTTCAGCAAGGAGAGACGGTCCTATAGGCCTCAGAGAGGCGACGTGGAAGGACAAAGTAGAAACAAGAAAGAAGAAACAGTGGAAGTGGCTGCGCCACACTGTAAAAACCTTGAAAAAGAGAGAGTGAACATCAGTCTGGCTTCTCCAGTTCTGAGTTCTTGTAGAGCCACCGCACGTCTGAATGATTCCCCAACTATCACCGCCTGGGAGGCCGGCTGGAACGTCACAAACGCTATACAGGTAGAATTACTACAGCTCATGTGCATGGTTGGACAGGGTTTCATATATTCAAATAAAATTTTGATAAATAGGAATTTACTGGTGCTGCTTCAGTGGTTGCAGCCGTGTTCTGTTTAAGAGCCATTAAAAATCAAAACACGTCTTTTTCATGTACTAATAATACAGGTACTCAAAAATGTAAACTAAAACATGGGCACACACTTTGCCAATGTTAAAAGGTCTGTTATTTCTTCCTAATTCAAACCTTTAATTCTTCTTTAAGACTTTGGTACACAGTTCCCTTGATGTCAAATAATGAACTCTCTTTTTATTATTATTTTGAATTGTACCTTGGGGGGGGTTTAAAATTCATCCCAAATGTACCCCAGTTTCAGACAGCGTCCTATATTGTTACCTCTTTAGAATCAAGAATGCAGCATTTTCTTAGGAGGTTTTGCTATTTGACCAGCGATATCTTTGACGTTATAATGAAAGAGGCACATCATACACTTTATTCCCAGCGATGTTACAAACACATTAAGGACATCATGTCATTATTAAACTCAAGTGAAACCTTTTGTATGTTTAATCATCAGTGGTTATTTCATTGCTACTTCCCAATAACTTTCAAGCAGTTCTTTCCACAAATGTCTCACGTTGGTTTTCTGATAACATAGGTTGTGGTAATTACGGTTGTAAATCCATTATTTCTGGTTTCAATTTTAGTATGTTGGTCCTCCTTTTTGTGTTTGTCTCTCCCTGCTCTTGAATGTGGAATCTAAATGCCAACAGTTTAGCTGTTCAGCTGCAGCACCGCATTCAGAAAGCATTAAGTAGGTTATTTAATTTGCCTTCATTGTGTGTTCATATTCCTAAACAATGCTTTGTGCTCTCTCAGGCGCGCCACAGTCTTCATAATCAAATTAGGTGCAAATCAAATCTTTTTTTTTTCTTTCTTTCTTTGTTTTTTTTTTGTTTTCAAATTAAAATCTGCCGGTCACACAGTGTCCTTGTGGCAGTAATACTAATAGCGTATTATGCTGTAAATGTTCAGCCATATTCAACTACTGTGTTCATGTAAATATGTTCTTTCACTAAATAACTGTGGTGTAATTGAACAGTGTCACCAGGTCTGTAGAGAATACATTATGACATCAGGGCATTAATACAATGTATGCATTCACGCACGCAGGCACACACACACACACACACACACGTGCGTACCGGTATATATGCATACATGTTTCGAAACGCGAGCAAATTTACATGCTTTTAGAGTCCACTTGAGTAAACAGGCAGATTTAATCACTGCTGATACTGTTGTCTGAACATATATACATATTGCAGAACATGAATTATTGTCGACAAAAACAAGCACTGAATGCACTTGGTTTGTTTATTTTGGTGTATCTATGCCATTGCCAGGATTTTTTTTTTCATTGCAATCATTCTTTTGAGAATGAGATTCTGTGCCAGATGAGGCGGAGAAACTTGGTTTCTATCGAAAAGTGGAACGCTGATAAATACGGTACAGTTCAAAATAGTTATTTTTCTGAGCTTTTGTGACTACAATGCTTCCAGCCACACTGTAATTTCAGCAGTTTTTATTTAACCCCTATTTTTCGGTGCTGCATTTATGTCTTTTTTTTGAAAGGGCGCTAAATTTTTATGAGCTGTTTTAGAGCTGACGTTGGTTTGTTAATATTTTATAGGGTAGTCATTATCTGTACCACACTTTAATCAGCAGTCGTTACAGATGATCCACAAAACTGCTCTGTATTCTTTTACCAAGAGGTCAGGATAAGGTATCAAACAGTTCAAAATCTGCAACTGTAATGCAGAATTACAAAAAAAAACATTAAAAGATTTAGAATGTATCTATGCAATAATTAGAAATCTTCTTGTTCAGCCAATAGATGTCACATGAATTTTAAAAAAATAGCAGCAATTTTATTTCCCATCAAGGCTTTAAAGAAAATATGTATTTTTCTGTGACAGTGTATTGGTGCCAATACAAATGTCTGTCTGCCAGCTCAATAAAGTTTTTATTAGATAGTATCTTTGCTGCCAAAAAAAAAAAAAAAAAGAAGTACTGCAGTTCTCTAGGCTCCCAACTTGGGAATGTTGTGAATCTCAGTTTGATTTCCAACCTGATTGCTAATGAGGAAGCTCCAGCTGTATATTGAGGGGCCAAAGCAGGACTTGTATTAATTTAATCGTCTTTGAGTGAGGAAGTCCCTGTTTACATGTGGCATTTCATTTGAAACTGCATAGAAAATTCAAGCTCAGGGAAGATTGTGAATTTCAAATCAAACCCAAGCCGCGGGAGATTGAAAAAAAAAATGACCCTGTTTTTGTTTTAGAATGCCGACAGCCGCAAGATCCAGCTTCAAGCTGAACTGAAAGTGGAAGAGAATCAATATCTACTTTATAATATTCTGTAATTTCATTTTCTTTATCAATCACATTTTTACATCTGAAAATATAGTTGCACTGTAAACACGAACAAGCTCACAGAACTTTATGTGTAACAGATTACACAAGAATATTTAGGTGATGTTGTTAAATGTTTAAAGATAACATTTCAATAATTTATTTTATATTAACTTTAGACGTTTCACAAGATCACCCAATGGTACCTTGTCAATGTCTCAGAATAGAAACAGATTGCTATGTACAGTAGGCAATCAGACTTAATCTATACATAAATTTACCGATTATCAAGCCAGTTGTTCTAATCTTTGTAAATTGTTCAAGTCTTTAGTTTTTATTAAATATTTTAACTATAATTTCAGCAAGGAAACCAAAATATACTTGGTAACAAATGTTTAGAGAAGTTTAGAATATAAATGATATACTGTATAAGAATTGTATCAAAGCAAATGACTTTAATAATGTAGTCAAGTTTTATTCTTTTAGGAAGTATAAGGTTATAAACATGTTTGACATGTGTCTTGTCTTAAGGAATCTCTGTAACATCTCAACTGACTGGAGATCAGTTGCCTCCAATCTGCGAAACACCTCCACTGATCCAGATGCAGTAATATGGAGCTTGTACACCGCTTCAAATGAAGGATTCAGCACATACCAGATCACTTCCTCCTCCTGATCAAATTGCATTATTAGTTCATATTTTGAGAAGAGTCATTTCAAATAAGTACAGAAACTAAGTATATACATTAAAGATTTCATTGAATTTAGAGAAAAGATTTTTTTTTCTCCATAAAATTCAGGAATAGGACTTCGTTGGCTAAAGATAAAGGGGGAGGAGTAGGGGGGCATTTCTGTTATCTAAATGTCAAACCTGTCTGTTCCAGCTCAAGTCTGCTTCATCTAATCCCCACATAGTGAGCAGAGGCAGTCCTCTGTCATTTTTTTGTGAACAAGGCATGTGCTTGCATAAAATATCAGACATGACCTGAAGGGCAGCAGATGAATTCTTGCACGTGGAAATCGAGGAGGGAGGAGGAATGAGTGATCCACAATAATCTTCTTTTTCAGCATGTGCCAGGTAGCCAATGCCGAATGTTTGACAAAATGGAAAAGCGCAGATGTGCTTGTTTAATCTGTCCAAAATAAGTAGATAAGAACAAGTCTTGTCTGGCTGTCTAATTAAGGCATATTTATCTTTTCGCACACCAATCAGGTACTTTGTTTCTTCTCTTATTGTACAATTTATTTATTTTTTTTGATCGGGAACGGCTTCAGGTTGAGCCCACAGGAGCCAATGAGGAATTAGTTGGCAAAAACACAGACAGAAAGCGAAACGCGGCACGAGAGAAAGCGAGAGGGTGGGAGATGAAATCAAGATACTTGAGCGTCGGTTTTCCCTCAAACTGCTTTCATCCCCCAGCAACTCCATTTTGCACATCAAAGCTCCATCAACATATGCCGAACAGACATCAGTTACCAAACCGTAGCTTGAAAGAGGGAGAATGTGTGCTCATCTGCTTATGCGTCCGCACACTGCGTGCTTGTGTCTGCCATCTATGATGTGGTTCCATGGCTCTCGGTGAGTCTGCGTATCTCCATGTTCCAACGTTCGAAAACACAGCGACTCCATCAAAGTAGCATGTTGTCTCCTCTGATCTCCCATCATCCCACCTCGTGCTCTCAAGCAAGGAGCAGACACACCTCTACTTCCTTCCACCTCTTCCCCGTCTTGCGCTCCTCCTCTCGTTTCTTGTCTCCCACTTTCACCTCCATTCCCCCCTCTTCCTCTTCTCTCTCTCTCTCTCCCTCTCTTTCTCCATCTCTGGCAGTCACTGAGATTTTCCCTTGGTGACGGGCCAGAGCTTGACTCTCCTCTTCCTTCTGCTCCTGCTGGTCTCCTGCATCCTCAGACTCTCCAGGCACAGCGCCAAACCTCTCCTCTCGCCTCCTCATCATCCATCCATGAACAGCCCCTTCATCTCTTTTCTCTTTTTTTTTTAACCTCCTCAAGCCACCCTTATTCATTGTTTTTTATTTCTACATTTTGCTCATTTATTTACTCAATTTGAATGCACAGTGTGTTGACTATCCTGCATTGACTCTGACTAATGCAGCCCGATTTGATGGTTTAGTATGTACTATCATGCCTCCATATGTTCATCCAGTTTGAATGTTTCTTTTTTATACAAAGCTGTAACATTTTATTTCTGCCACAATTGTATTATTGTCACTGTCATTTTCACCTTCTCCATATTTTAGTTTTAGTTCAGTTTTTGCTTTGAAACTGAAAATTTGTCATGTAAATCAGCTAACTATTGGGAAATACTCATCATATGATGGATATCCAACATCTGCAGAGACAGTTTTCTGTCCAGTTTTCATATTGATTAGAGGTACTATACTTTCTCATTTTTCAGATCTCATAATATAAATTACTTTACCTGACTAAAAATTGGTTATTTGACCCTTATAAGAATCGAATTGTACTCAGATTATTGCTTTACTGATTATCCAGTTTAATCCACATGTAATACACATGAACAGTCACATTCAAAGCTTCCATGGTCAGGCGCCATTGGGTTCTATATCTTACACTTGTTTAGATACGATTCCAGCCTTCAGAGCCTTTCTATGAGAAATGAGAAATGTTGTCTCTGTGTGGACATTGGTTTAATCTGGATAGTCTGACTTCCTCAGTCCAAAGACCTGTGTAGAAATTTGTCTGGATCTCAGTTAGTCCTGTGGTGAATTGGTTCAGCTTCGATTGGCTCCAGATGACTGCAAATCTAAGTTCCATATATGTAGGTGAATTAAAAAAACATGGACGGATGCAAGGCAAAAGAATTCAAAAGATAAAAATATTGTCTCTTTGTTTTGACGTGGCAAAACACACTGGTAGAACAAGAAGACATTTAGGTAGTGATGGCATGCATTCTCAATATTTAATTTCTTTCACTCGTTAAACCTATATTATATCATTCACTCTTTCTCTTCTCAACCTTTCCAAGGGCATCTTTGTGTTGGGTCTGCCTTTTGCTCTGGTCCAGTCGGGTTACGTGGGTCTTGTCCTGCTGATTGTGTCTGCATGGGTCTGTAACCACACTGGAAGGATCCTGGTGGACTGTTTGTATGAGGATGAGCAAAGGTGGGCTTTCTAACATATTCTTTGGTGTTGATTGGTTCACTATATTATAAATTCTTATCAATATGATATTGGAAAACACCACTCAGTGCAGTGTCCAGCAAGTCTGAAACTGAACCTGTTTTCCTGTATTTTTTACTACATCTTGTGTTAGTAGTAATGGTGAATATTCATTCAAATAACACAGTCATTCTAACATATTTTGCTTTGTTTCAATAGAACATTATAAACTCACTTTTTACAATTTTAAATACATAGGTTCTTCATATAATCTGCAATTTAATACTGGCTCATGTGCAAGACTGACTTATGTGCCACCTTATCATTAAAATTGTGAAACATTGTTCTTATATTTCAGTGAAGGATCCAGCTGGGTGTCAAAGGTCCGTGTCCGACACAGCTACCAGGACATCATGGAGGCCTGCTGCAAGGGACTGTGGCCAAACTGGTTGGGATTGGGCGGATGGATGGTTAATATCGCTCAGGTAGCACATTCATACACGCTTGTTCTTTATTCTGCACATCCCTTTGCACATGTATAAATCGAGTCTTCAAACTGTTTCTTCAGAACGACAGATGAAAGCGTTTTCCACGTTTGTGGCAGATTCTTAAAGTACTGTCACATTTGAGCGTATTGTTTTTGATTCAGGCAGAACCTTTATTGCACCGGGAACCGAAGAAATTACATCACTCCTTGAGTCATTACACTAAATAAAACTTAATTTCTACAGTCTGCCTGACTTATGTAGATCATCCTCACAGTGTATAACATGGGCATTAACAGTCTGGGTAAACTGATGTTCCATATATAAAGTACATGTTTGGGCTAATCTCTTTTTACTGTCCCAGGTTATTGAACTCTTGATGACCTGTACCCTGTACCTACTGGTCTCCACCAGTCTGCTATCCGACAGTCTGTCTGGGCTAGCGGTGCCTCGATCAGTGTGTTCGTTGGTGTCTCTGGTGTTTCTCCTGCCCTGTCTCCTGTTGACTGATCTCAGACCAGTCTCCACTCTCAGCCTACTCTGCTCGCTTGCTCACATACTGATCAGGTGATGGATTGAAAACAAGCAGCGCTTTCACAAACGCTAACAAGCCTCACTTGAAGAACTCAACAATCTGTTTGTTTTTTTTTTCCACAAATCAATGTAAAGCACACTCATTCGCCCTCTTGTGAATGCGTTACAGCTGCTGCCGGTTAGTCTGTCTTCTCTTTCCTGCTTCACAATACTGTTACTGGTGGTTTGATTTATTTCCAATGCCAGGTGTCTTACATGAGAGAAAAAACCCTGAGCTGTGTAGGAGAAGAAAGAAAATCCGGCTGCTGGAGTTATGACAGCTGTCTAATCTATTAGTTCTTTGGGGGGACATTGGGTCTCGTGCACACACACACGACCTAAAAAGTTCACTTTCTGGTAATTCAAGACTCGCGCATAGATTTGATTTGGGTTTTCACTGTTTCACTGGGTTTTCATCTATTGAATTATTGTAACTCCAGCGCAGTACATACAGATAATTGAGTCTTTGGCTGAGTGTTACATGCACATATTACAGTTTTAGAGTAGGTTCACAAGTATAACTTTTTCTGATCTGTTTTTTGTTTTCTCCTTTTGACAGTCTGCTGGTCATGTTGTACTGTCTGAGTCAAGCCAGTGGCTGGTCGTGGTCCATTTTGTCTCTATCTGTGGAACCGGAGGACTTCATCGTCTCAGTGGGCGTCATCATCTTCTCCTATACCTCACAGATCTTCCTCCCTCCACTGGAGGGCAGTATGGAAGACAGGGGGCAGTTTAATGTCATGCTGGGATGGACCCACGGAGCTGCGTGTGTCATGAAAACTATGTTTTCACTACTGGTTAGTCACAACTGTGTGAAAATTGAACTTGGCCCTCCTTCAAAAAAAACAATAATGCTCAAATGCAACTAAAACACATGAAGCTGATCTGTGCTGTTACAATGACATGTGAGCATGAGATGGTGGCTATCCAGGTTTTACAGCGTCATCATTTCAAAGTTTATTTGAATACCAAAAGCAACAGAAGTACAAAAAGGAGAGTCTGTATTTGGTTTGACTTCTCGACAACAGGAAGTCTAATTCAGGGATGGAAAAGGGAAACACAAAGAGAGCGAAGGATTGATTCATCATATTGACTATTTCTTTCTTTAGGCCGTGGTGACCTGGGGGGCAGAAACCAAAGAGGTCATCACCGACAACCTGCCCTCTGACATTCGACCTCTTGTCAACCTGTGTCTACTGGCTAAAGCCCTACTGTCCTACCCTCTGCCCTTCTACTCTGCCGCTGAAATCCTGCAGACCTGCGTGCTCAGAGGTGACATGCACAGCAAAACCCTTCGCACACCCCAATCTCCGATTCAAACCCAAGTAACGATAAGTCAAGCATCAATTCAATCGTTCATTAGTTCCGCGGCTGAAAATGGAGAAGTTTAATTTGGAGCGCTTGATGTGTGATAGGCTTCTTCACACATTTCCTGTCTGTGGAGCAAGAGCAAAGTTACTGCTGTAAGTGGAGGTCCATCCCATTCAAACTCCTTCTGCTCCATAAAAGTGAAGTTCAATTTTTACTTCCTTATGCTGTGAAGTTGCCCTTCAATCGCCCTCGAGGTTGTGAGCAATAAAGCATGTGTTACGGACACTGTCCAGCTGGGAATGAATCAGTTGAAGGGAGGCTCTATCAGGGAATAGAGCATGATTACACTGCTGATAAAAATAAGGCTTAAAGCTGTTGATCACATCCCAAGTTTTTAGGTGCAGAATCTGTTGATTTAGAGATGGTTTGATCAATGAGACCCAGATTAAGAAGCATTTACCTGAAATGAATAATGTATGAATCTCGAGAACAACCCTGACAAATTAGGTCAAAAATAAGCCGCGTCGACGGTCAACAAATCCATCTTAAACTTTTTAGACTTGACTGTCAACAGACATGAAGTCATCGGGCTACGTTACGTGATGCGATGAGTGAAGAACAACTTTCAAGTGGCAAAATAGGAAGATTAAAGGAAGTTGGTCCACCACCAGCACACTGACAGCTCTTAAAGTGAAACCCTTAAAGCAATTATGAGTCCATATTTCTACATATTTCTTCAAAACTCATAATGCTAAGCTTTTTTTTTTTTTTTTTTACAATCAGAATACATAATTATCAGCTTGTGTATTACTATCCTGTCACCACTGACAGGACTGCTATACATACTCCCCACATCCATCATTCCTGTACCTTTTACAATATATAGCAAATTCAAAACCCACCAGAAGGCAGAGATATGCAGCTTTGTGATTTTTTTTTTTTAGTTATTACTGTGGCCCCCAGAACTGCCTTAGTAGACAAGATTCACTGGAGAGTCTCACATTTATAATCTAACCGTCAAAATCAGACAGTGATATTGGAGAACTGACATATATTGAAAGTTGAAGTTGGAAGGAAGATCAAGAAGCACTCTCTCATTGTACACTTGTTTGGCAATTCACAATAAAGTGAATCTTGCTGTGAAAGGGTTAATGATTTTTACTAAGAAACATTGACAGAGATGATATTTGTGTCGGCATTCGAAATGACCAGGAAATTCAGTAGGTGTTCTAGAAAGCAAACGTGTCATCAATCTGCTACTTCAACTTTTAAAAATGAGATAAGTTGGAAGTTGATGAAACCATGCCACGCCTGCACAGTCAATATGAACTGCCCCGTGTCTTTTCAGCCTCTTCAAATGCTGCTGTCTCATCGTACTCCAAACTCGGAGGTGGAGCTGTGTCCCGCGCAGCACTGGTGGTCCGTGGCGCCCTGTTGATGGCGTCGTACCTACTGGCCCTGCTGGTGCCCAGGTTCTCCTTGCTGATGGGACTGACAGGCAGCGTGACTGGGGCAGCCATGACACTTATACTGCCCTGCCTGTTTCACCTCAGACTGCAGTGGGGGCGCCTGACAGTGAGGGGCCGGCTGATAGATGTGGGTATCCTGAGTCTGGGGGTCATCTGCAGTGTGTCCGGGCTGATTTGTTCAGTGCGAAGACTGCTGTGAGGTCTGTAGGAGGAGCAAACACAGTGGGTTGAGTTGATCAAACAACTGCAACACGCTTCAGTCTTTAATAAGATAAAATAATCAGTCAAGGCTCACGCGGCTTCGCTGCTCAATTTGTTGTGTCTGAGAAATAAAAAGTAATGTACCATATACATTTTTACTGTACTGTGTGTCTGCCAACATTTTCATAATAATATTTAAAAAAAAGACAGACAACAAATCATACGACCCTATGATTGGCTGGGACATCTACAAACGTCCATATATAAAGTAACAAATATGTGAAGCAGTTTTTTGGCACCAGTCATAGCCAGGATAGCAAGTCATAGCTGATTCTGTCAATATTGCACAGACAAAATTGTTGGCTCGAGTACCAAATACGATGTTGGGATCACCTCAATATCACCTTATTTTATTATTTTGGTTCTTTTCAAAATGGTATATTAAGCCAATTAATCTTACCGGTAATCTAATTCACAGAGTTCTGGGTAAACCGATATATGAAGTGTACAAACACGCCACGAGTGATCCCCCCCCAATCTTTTCTGTCATCCCATGTTAGATGTCCTATGGAAAATAAGAATATGATTAAAAAAAAAAAAAAAAAAAGAATAATGCACAAGAAGGTCCTTGTGACTACTTGCATGAATAACAATTTTCTTTGTATATTGTGCAGAATGTAGAATATATAAAGTAAATAGCATTGCATCTCGGTAGTAAAGCTTTGATGTTTTGATGGTATGGTAAATGGTTTATACTTTAAGGATTACTCATTAATAAACACTAGAAGTCAGTTTGACCACTTTCTATGGGCTTCTTATGGATTCTTCACCAGTGATGTTTGTGTGGTTCTTTCTAACCTGCCAGCAAGGGTTTAAAGTAAATCTCTACACATCTCCTCTTTTGGTTGTGGTGACAGGAACTGAAAGACAACTAGTAGTGCTACTGACCCTGAATGGAAAAAAAGAGTTTGTTTTTTTCCTTTTGTCACAAATTGTCACAAAGGTAGTTAGACAATGAAAGCCATGGACTTTGGTTTCATAGGAGGCAAAGTGTTGTGTTGCAATGGGACTTTGTTTTTTTTTAGTACACCTTGAATTTTAGCTGGAAGATGAGATAAATGTAGCAGTCAATGTTGTTTTTGAAGCTTTAATGTTGATGGGAAAAATTATTTTTGTCTTGAAGCATTATTGTCCAAATGTATGTGTCTGATATAAATATGTGAACCTTATCTTTGTTGTGATTATTAAATAATTAGCCTCTGAGGTAATTAAACGTATGAACATGTGGCTTATCTACTTCTCCTAGGGCCTGTAGAAGATTGACTGAAGTTTGTCTAATCTAATGCCTGGATTTGTTGTGTCTAAATATGTGTGAAGGAGATATGTGTTTGAAAGTGTGTTTGTTCTCCCTCTGCATGTGTGCGTGTTTGCAGGTAGGAGTGATTTTCGTCTCGGTTTTGTTTCTGTGATTTAAAGGTGAGTTTGCCAAGACAGAGAGGAAAAAAATGGGAACTACGAAACTAATGTAAAAAAAAATGGCTTCATTTTTCATGCAGTTAAAAACATCGACTGAATAAAAATGTGAACAGTAAGAGGAATGAAAAATGAAGAGGAGAAAGATAAGACTGAAAAGGGGGGGGGGTGCAAGAGAAGTGTATCAGAGATGACTTAAAGAAGGTCAACAGAGAAAGTTAGAGAAGGGAAATTAAAGTTTTCAGCTTTTCCTGTTGCGGTTTTGTCTGACTCAGGATGATTCATGGGCACATGAAGCACTGGTCAGACATGTAGACACAAATGAAGATACAAAGCTACACATAAACCAAACATCTGTGGATTTTTTGCTTTTCAGAGCAGGTATACATTAACAAAGTCAGTGTGGATTTGAATATTCATTTCAGTTTTCTTTTATTTGTTCAAGTGTGGAAAAGAAATAATGACTTTGAACAAAAAGACAGCAAATATAACAAGCAACGAAATGGCTTTTCTTGTTTCATAAAGGATGGATGGATGGATGGATGGATGGATGGATGGATGGATGGATGGATGGATGGATGATGCTATAGCTTGGGGTTTTACAACAAAATGGTCTAGTTTCTTAGCTACCATAAACACTCAAGTTATTATGACAAGGGGAGAAGCAGAGGATTCAAAACTCATGACAAAGGATGCAATGGTTTCAGGGGTTTATTCAGCATCTGGAACAGGCAATTAATCAGTGTGGAAATAAAAAAAAACACAGCATGGACCAGACTTATGGGGTAAATATCAGGCAACAGTGATGAAAACCCACATGTTTTGTAGTACTTTTCCTTCTCTTTTTTTTCAGTTGTATTTTTTTTTTTTGTTCTCACTTTTGTTCTCATATTCTCTGGTTTTGCCAGGTTTGGAGTTACAAATTGTCTTTGTTCTCATGTTACAACCTCACTCACTTCAGGTCACTCAGACACACACAGCTGACAGGGCGACAAAGTCTTTAAGCCAACACACCTGTCACGTCCATACAGACATCATTATAAAACTGTGTGTGTGTGTGTGTGTGTGTGTGTGTGTGTGTGTGTGTGTGTGTGTGTGTGTGTGTGTGTGTGTGTGTGTGTGTGTGTGTGTGTGTGTGTGTGTGTGTGTGTGTGTGTGTGTGTGTCTAGACAGCACAGCTGAGGTCAGGTTCATATGGTGATGTAGCTTGTACTCAGCATGTCGGTCTGTCGGGTATCCAGTCTCATGCCGATCCTCCACTTCCAAATGGCCTTTGAAGGGAAATAACAGATACAGACACAAAAAGTGAGCTCATGGTTCTTTCATACCTCAGAACACAATTTCCTATAAATGAATTCATTTGAAGGGATAATATAGCTCACTAAGCTTTCAACTTCCAACTCTTTGTCTCATCAATCCTGACTGTCTCGATTTAACTGTGTTGGTTTCCCATGTCTTTCATGACTCCTGACATTGCACTGTGTAGTATCATGGACATGGTCAGAAAATCAACTCTTTGGAGTTTACCTCGACTTTAAACACTTCAGAGTGGGTCTCTTCAGTGTGATGCAGTGAAACTACAAAATTGCTGGCAGCTGAGACCCGCTGGTCAAATCTTCTCAAATCAAATTCTAGTAGTGCTGTGGGTTTCAGGTCAGTCTGGCCTTGAGTTGTTGCATGACTGGAGTTTTTAAGTAGCTATGCCTTTACCAGCTTTATTCTGCAAAAAAAACCCAACAACAAACAAACCAGGAGCATTATTCATAGAGATGCGCTTTTAGAAGTAAAACGGCACAGCTGTAGCTCAGTTAGAAGAATAGATTGTCTTCCAATCCCAGTTTTGACGTTTTCATCCACGGAAAGTTAAAGTTCTTTGGACAGCACTGTTGTGGTGTAAACTGACATCCACGACGCGACAAAAGTTTTCATTTGAAAATGTTATGGTGTAAACAGGGCTTAAGTTGCATTTGTCCAAAAAATGTGTTGTGAAGGCTAACATAAGCCAACATAAATCTCATTGACATAAATTGCATTCATTTTCCTGTGCCTTGACATACAGTATCTGCACCATCTCGAACCCTCAGCCATCAGCTGCTGTTCCAGAACCCGTCTGGGAGTTCCTGGCCATCATGCTTTTAGTGCACCATTAGCTTTCTTCATTACTGTAGCCGGTAACGCATCCCTCATCTTTCAGAGGTTCCAAAGATATGCTTCTTAATATAATTCTCATGTCCAAATAATGACCTACAAAAAGTGACTTATTATCCAGAGCTGAAAACACAGATGAAAACACATCTGCCGCACACTTTTCATACTAACATTAGCACTGATGTGTTTTGCCTGATTTGTCGCCACACTTAATAATATGCATTGTGTGCATAAATCTTCTAAAAAAGCTGGTGATGGTGCATGCATTTTCAAACATAAGCCCAAATTCATCCAGATAGTCTTTTTGATGCTTTAAAAAAAAAAAAAAAATTTTTTAATTGTTTTTAAATATATTATACTGTGTACTTGCAGCAAAAAATTATTTTAATTAAAGTAATAAAAATGAGGAGGATCTTCTTTTTTCATTGACAAATTGCAATTAATCATGTTTAGATTTTTGCTGACTTTAAAAAGCTACTAAAAGAAGTCAAAAATATTCAAAGATATATATATTTATTTTCTATTTTTCAATTATTTTAATATGTGGTATTCAAAGGGTTAACCAACCAGTAACAAAATCAAGACACTGCTGCATATAGTGATACAAATTTTATTAAAGCAATGCAAGTCATTGCAACTTAAAACAGATTAAAAACTGACAGCAAGAGCTCTTAACTTAATTAGTGTGTCCATGGGAGACGTAAACACATTTGACCAATGTGTCTGAAAAAAATAACACAATAAACAAAAATGTTATCCCTAGCTAGCAATTATTACTAACTGTGAACTCAAAAGAGGTAACAGCTCTCTTGGAGTCACAGTTTTAGATGAGATTATGGCTAATAATAGTTTGGAACTTTTTCTTGTCATAAACATAAAAACACATTGAACAACTTCGAATGACATACCATCAAACGACAATGATGACACTGTTTTAATGTACATTTTACGTTTTCTGCATGAAGTAGCATTAGATTAGACAAAAAAAAAAAAAACGAAAGACTTTTGAAGCCATATTAAAGTAACCGAAGCCCCTTTTGTCCTGATAGCTTGGTGACCTCTGCATCTATTGATTTATCATGGAGGAGAACTAATACCTTGTTATCGGCTGTTGCTGAAGTCGCCCTGAAATTGTATTCAGTGTACCTGGACTTGTACTTTCCAGTGATAAATGATGCTATTTATATGCTGGGTCTTTGCCATGCCTTTTGGTTTATTCAATTACAGTAATAGCAGGAACCTGAATTTTCAGAATGTGATCTTTTTGCATCCTCGCTCTGTGTCCAATGTTGTAGAGTTGGCCCTTTCACATCCGACAAATACGCAGGTACAATATGGGTTGTGCTGGCTCTTATTTAGCCTGAGCGTGGGCGGGTGTGGCGCCCTGTCATCTGGGGTCAGGCTGGAACGTTGTTTCAGTCAATCCCACTGGAGCCAATTATATGTAAGAAGTATGCACTTTCCACACTGAGCTGCTCTGGATAAAAGCGTCCACCATGTGACATTTAATCATGATGACCGTCCTTCAACTGGAAGACCAAAGCTAAAAGTGTAGGCATTTAAAAAGTACTTTATTTGTATAGCAATGCAAGTAATCATATAGGATTTAAAAAAATATATTTTGGCAGGAAATATACTAATTTGGGTCTTCTTTACGAATAAAGAGTCGGTCTTCATATTACTGTAGAGACTTAGGCCTCGTTTACACAACGTTTCAAGTGGAAATGCATCGTTTTGGTATTTTCTTTTCAAAACACTTTTGCATGTACACGGGTATGTTTTGAAAATGATGTTGGTTTACAGAGCAATACCAGAAAGGGTAACAATGACATAGTTAGGCAGCCAGGCCATGAGTTGGCACTCTTGGTAGTTTCTGTAATAAAAACTACATACACACATGTTCACGGAGAGCAAGATGCTCTAGATACTCTCTTCCCACAGTAAAAAAAACAAAAAAACAACAAAAAACATTTGTTGGAGTCTAATTTCTGTTTCAAGATTGTTTATAAGTATCACTGTGACTGTATGTGATTGCCTGCCCCTCTGTGTTTGCCCTGTGATGGACTGGGGGCCTGTTGGGGATGTGCCTCGTCTTTGCCAGTAGTTAGCTCTAATCGCCTCGAGGCCTCTGCTCCCTCAGAACCAACAGTATGTCAGTGGTTAACGACGGCTTTTTGTGTCACACTATCTCTAACCAAAAGCTTTCAATAATACCCCGAATATATATTTGTCTGTGCCATTGTTTAATCTGACCAAGGCTTTATCTATTGAGAAAAGATGCTGTTGGCTTTAAGGTGAAAGAAGCCCAGGGAAACAGACAAACTGCTGCCTTTGCAGGTCAAATAATGAAAAAAAAAAAAAGGGGGGGGGGGCTTCAAATATTTGAGTAGTAGCACCATGCCTTTTTATCAATCTTCCCAGATTCTGAAAGGGTCTCATGAGTAACGTCACCCATCTATGCGGCTACACCTTTATCAACCCGGGGCTTTCACAGCCACAGGCATGGAGAGCTTTCCAAGACATCCTCACCTGCCTGACAAAGACAGTCAAGCACTCCTGCTGGAGCTGAAAGCAACAGGGGAGAGGAGGTGAGGAAGTGGAGTGAGAAAGAATGGATATAGGGGTATAGAAAGATACAAAAGAGAGGAAGAATAGAGAGACCGAAACAGAGACAGACAGGGAGATCAAAAGGTGAAGATGGAGACAAAGATTGTCGGTGAGAAAGCGGGAGCGAGGTAGTGTAGTAAAGTGAATTAGCTCCACTGGATAAGGAGCTCTGTGCTGGCTGCCAGTTTTGCTAATCCTTCTCACATCTGGCTCGCAGAGACACTGTGTGCATATGCATGTGGGAGTGCCATTGTAGGGCAGCACACACACATGTGTGGACGGTTTCATTTGTGGGTGAGACTTTAAATATTGGTTCTGCTCTCCTCCTAAGTCTCTGCACATGCTCATATATTCTTTATGGGTGCATGTCAGGGAATGCTTGCATGTGCATATGTTTTCTATTTATTTATTTTTTTGGCGTACTCTGTATGTGTGTGTGTGTGTGTGTGTGTGTGTGCCTCTAGCACAGAGCTGCATTGAGAGTGATAAAATTGTCACACTAAGAACAAACTAACTCACTGCTACTCTGGAGTGTGATGCACTATTGCTGGGGGATGGTGACCTCCTTTGCCCTTTAGAGTCTTGTTGTCAATACAGCTTAGAAAATGACTTTTTTTTCCCAGAGACATTTTGTCAATTTTTATAAAACTGAAAGATTTTTCTCCTGGTACTCTACAAGATTCTGCTCCATCTCAAGTTCGCATAAAATACACCAGTTGGCTGGAGAGTCCACTTGAACCTAAAGTCCTGTTGCGGCATGAACATGACTGCACACAGACAGACAGACGAAAAGCGCAATCAGTCACAAGAAGAGCAAGGAACCTCGTGACAGATGGTAGAGCCGAGATCTCAACATTATGGGCCCAGTCTGAAACTACACAAAACAATCCATAGAAAAGGAGCAAGACACTCAACGATGTTCTCCGACCACACACTTATATGCAATACAGCAATATCTAAATCATCTTCACAGTGTCATCTGCACACATGTGTTGCACTCCCAAAAAGGCACGACTCCTTTTTCTTCGTTTGGTAACTTTATTTGCCCCGGGGCTGGATATTTTTTTTGATTTTCTCTCCACAACAGCCGACAACAGGAGTTACATTAGTTACCATCCACGTTCCACACACAACTTTCGACTGCTGAAAACAAACCAGTGTCACACTGTCACAACACTTCCAGCTTAGGTTCTTAAAGAAAAATACAATATTTACAAATGGAACCAATACGTCTTATTACAAACTAAACAATAACACTTCCTATAGTATTTCCAGGTTGCCACACATGCATCATGAACGTAATAACAAGGTAATTATGTCAAAGTCAGGACCTTCACAAGAGAAGGGGAAGTGAAAGAGCCAATAAATGTGAGACCTGGCACATGATAATATCGGTTCATATCACAACATTTCATTTCAAATGTTTATACAGAGCTCACATTCAAAAGATGGAAAACTATTCCAACAAACAGTATGTTCTATAGGAATCTTTCCTTTTTATAGGGTTATTTCTCTGAATAGTTTCTAACTCAGCCTTGTAGACTTAGACAGGCTTCAGATGGTGCAATTCTGTGTAATATGTCAGCTGGAGTACCTTGAAATTGGACCAAATGCTGGCAGGTCGGCACAAGGCTAATGTGGTCATCTTTTCTAGTCCAGACTCAGAACAGTATTTTTGACAAACTGCACTTGACCAAAGCTGCACTTTAATCATTGATCAGATACAATGAACTCCACTTGATGTATATTTTTGTTGCACCCATTTTGCAGTGTGACGTTCAGCAGTCACTTCTGTTGAATCTCCTATTAGAGCATCAGGATCATAGCAATGCCAGAATAGCTTCACCTCATCCAAATGTATTGTCAGTTGTTTGCTCATCCTGTTTTAAATATGCTTATGTTTTTCTCCCATTTGTTTATGGTGCACTTCCAGTTTTCTGGCAAAGTGAGTGAACTGTTTCATTTCTATTTGTTGTTTTGTGAATCTGCTTTTGCTTGAAAACCCATTGTTTTCTCTCACTTTTACACCTACTCGCCACGCCAGACTTCCTTCATATAAATACTGGAGTTGCACAAGCCAGAGCAAAAGATATATTACTGTCTGATTAGCATTCTCATTACTATCACCTTTAATTCCATTTTTGCCATTAAATATTTCACATAATTGTGGAATACCTGCTGGTTTGGAGGGTATACATTAAACTGAAGGGAGCTAGTGGAGCATGGTGGGCCACAGTGCTCTAAACCTGGCCTGCACATTATAATAAAAACCACTTTGGTCAGCTGGCGCTGTCATAAATATTAACGAGTTATGGGCAGTCCTACAAGTCTATCAGCACCGTACTCGCTCATTCATCAGACTAACTCATCTGCAAATCCATCCTTGGCAAGACTCTGCTTTATCTGCGCTCACAAGTCCACATCTCCAACCAGCTCCAACAGTTTCCCTCCCCTTTCCCTCCTCCTCCCTAAAGCTCACACCTTCTTTGGCTGTAACCCACTCCACTGTGCAGCTGCCAGCGACGGAGATGAGTTCCAGAATCCCCCACAACCCCCCCCCCCCCCCCCCCCCACCCAAAATTGATCTTTTCATTCCAGCAATACCCTTCAAAAATAAGCAAGTCAAAAAAAAAAATGCTTGATAGCTCTTACCCTGGCTGCTTTTCTTAAATTTCATAACCGTTCCAGCCATATCTTTATTTTTGCTCAGCTGCTGAGCTGCTTCCTTGACTGTGCATGCTTTGAATTTCATCTGCAGCTCTTCTGTTTCATTCCCCTCTCAATGATTTGATCTCAGCTGTGCCCCGAGCTCAACTGTCAAAGCAAATAAGAATTTATGCCCCACTAACCTACAAGGTTAAGCAAACCTAAATAATGAAATAATCCCATTGCACCGCTGACCACGGCTCCATAATGACAGCATTATGATAATTAAACATCATAATAAGCCTGGGTCATATTTAATCTCTTTGAGCTCGGGGTCAGCAGATGTGAACGATACTTCACCATAGAACTGCCACAAATAGAATCATCACAGCTATTCTTCGTATAGGGAACATTGAAAATTCACATTGTGATTATACATCCTACTTGCTCATTTTCATCAAGCTCGCCTATGAATCGCTATGGCAGATATTACCAGTTTCCATTTTCTTCATGCAGATTGTAGATTTCTCTGAGCATTAATCAAGGTTTTAATTTCCTGGATTGTCTCATTTTGCCCTAAAATGTTAGCAGCGAGATGAAATTATATAAGAAGTTTGTAATAGTCTTTTTATTTTTCTAAAGTACTGTGTGAAGCCGAATTGGTATTAGCAACCAGTGTTAGGCATAGATTCTGTCAGGGATGCTGTAATGCTACGAGTTCTGATAGTGAAGAACACAGTCGCAATTCTTAAAGCTTTTATGAACTTGTTATTTGTGGTGTGTGTCGTCTAATGGCAGCTGCTGAGCTGGATTAGTAACATTAATGTATTAGTAGCATTATATAATTATATAAGCAATACCTCAGCTTTAGGTGGAGGTTTTATTCTTACTGGCATTTGCATGTTCTAACAAAAACCAGATGAACTGGTGCAGTGTGCTCCCACCCGCAGTCCGCTGGGTTCAGGTCCAGATCCTGATAAAGCAATGTATAACATTGATGGATGAATGTATGCGTAGATGGATGGAATAAAACTGATTAGTTTACTCCAACAAAAGAGTCATTGGACTAGAGTAGTGGTGACCAATCTGATGGTCAGTTGATATTGATGGAATGGGAACGTGGAAGTGAAAAAAGGAGAAAGGGCAGTAGGGAAAATGTTTGTTTTAATTTTACATTATCTACTGTTGGGAAGCATGGACTGAGGATCCAGTGCATGACCACAATCCAGTGCATGGTTCACAATAAAAGTTTTATTCAGGATGAATACATTTGTGCAATATAGGTCAGACCAAATGGGGTGGACAACCAAAGACATGAACAGTCCTTATATAAAATGAAGGAGGAAAACCTTGACAAGACGCAAGTGAAAACAATAAACAGATCATCAGAGAGGGAGTACAAAGGACGGAGTTAAAAGACACAAAAGAAGATTGTGGGTGAGGAAGTATGTGTGAAAACTCACCAGACATGCAATGACAAATCAGAGTGGAACAAAGACATCAAAATGAATACATAAAATATGAGCATGAAATTAAACATTAACACATCTGATAAAAGCAGAACCACAAATAATGAACATGAAGCCCATGGACCAGAAACTCAAGCAACTATATTTGTCATTTTCAAATCAGGATGTTGCATACAACAAATCACAACTAATTAAATGTAAACCATGTGTAGGTTTCTATAGTCATACAAACGACTCACAACACCTCTCTGACTCCAAACTCCTTCCTCAACTGGCCTCGGGTTCGCATCATTGTGCTTTTCAGTGCTTGTTGCACGATATCCTGTCTATCTGTCTCCTGTTGTCAACAATAGCAACATCCTTGAAAGTCACTTATGATGCACTTAAGTACTCATTTGCCACTGAGGGTTGTGTGTGTTCATTCACCCTGATTGTCTGCTTAAACATGTTTTCATGGCTGCTACAGTAATTACAGATACAGATATCGCAGTACAGTCACTCCGCTCTAGTTGCTGCAGCTCTGCGCTGCAGCAGCTGTGGTGTGAACAGACAGATGATGATTAGAATTAATATCATCACAGACACAGATCGCACACACAATGACCCACATCTGACACAGACAGAGTGCGCACACACACAGTACAATGGAAGCACTAAAAATCAACACATACGCTGCTCCCACCGGTGGCTGCTGGAGTCCAGTGTGTGTGTGTGTGTGTTTCGGTGTGTGTGTGTGTGTTTGCAGTAAGTTATAGGGTCAGTCATTAGTGATATTGGTTCTCGGCAGCAGTTAATCTATTCTGTTTCAGCAGCAGGATACAGGATGATCTGTGTGTGTGAATTAGGTGAGGAGACGATGTGCACATGTGCTGTCTGTGCGCACAACCATTTTGAAGTATCGCTGGCCCTTTAGTGGTGTAGAGCACAGCTGTTTGAGGAGATAAATGTGAATGGATATAGATTTTTATACCATTTGGCTTCCTGTGAGAGAGCAGCATCCATAGATTACTTGTTAAACAGGCATTTAATAGGATTTTTGTGCCATTTGAGCTTTAACTTCAATTGCAGTTTGGACATTTCAGAGTACAAGAAACTGCAAGAGGGGAAGTGTTGATTCCAAAAAGATTACATTTCCTCTATATCTTTGCGAGTATGGACTTTGTATGAATACAATAATACCCGCGAGCCTTAGTTGGTGTTGCACTTATAAAAGAAGAAACAAAATTCAAAGTGGTGGAAAACTGGTGTTGCAGAAAGTTGTGATTTCATGTTGTGGAGATCAGACACTTTATTATAATCAAATTCTGGACTGTCTTTGTATAGTGTAGATGTTGTGTACAAGGTTTTTTTTCCAGCTATACTTTGGCATCCAACCAAAATCCAAAGCCATGTTACTTTAGGATGTTTGTAGATCTGATTTGGCGGTAGGTGTGAACGTGATTCTGTATCTTTTGATATTTACCCTGTGATGTGTTGGCATGTATCCTGCCTTTCGTCCAAATCTTGCATGGATGGGCACCCCTTCTGTGACAAAAAATGGAACATGCTTAGAATTTGGAAAATATATTTTTAACAGCGACAGCTTTAATCCCAATGTTGAGATATCAAGAGTCATGGTTGTTCACTACTGTAGTTTTGTTTGTTTTTACATCCAGCATCTGCTTAAATTACTTGTGCTCATGGGCATATTACTTATGAAATACACTTTTTGTGCAATAGTATCTAGAGGCAAAGACTAGTGACTGAGTCACTTCAACTTAAGCACAGTTTTAAGTCAGTCATACAGCAGGGCGCAAACACATACAGATGGATGACTAAACACATGCATACACTGCATTTTACGCAAATGAATATTGCCAAAAGTTTAACTTACGTTTGTGAATGGGTTGCAATTATAATTTTGTCTGAGATTGTTCAACAATTTCAGCACAATCGCTATCTGAATCTCCAAGCTGGTCAGTGTGTTTCAGTAAATGTGACATCTGGAAAGTCACTATGGATAAACACGAGGTCAGTTTGGACATGGATGTGATGGGAAATTGAAGTATCAAGCATTGAGAAAGGTAAAGATTATTACACGTGACTTGTTCAAGGTCTTGAACTCCAGTTATCACTTTCACTGCTGCTCGACCACTCTTCTTTCATAATGGCACAATTTGTAGTTGGTATTGATAGGGATAGAAGGAAAACTCGAGAGTTGAGCACTCCCTGTAGGCAGTGATCTGATCAGTTGATCTGACAAAACCTACCTTTGAATAATTAAAAGGCTAAGTGCCTGAGTGCAACCCCTTTTAACTACGTGCCGCACATTACACAGATGAGCTCCAATTCAAATGACTTGAGTGAACTTGGATAGAACCAGAAACATTAGCACTCTGAAGACTTTTCTCCTCAAACTGACAAAATGGAGCCCCAGCAGTTAAAACTGTCATCGTGTTTGAGTACACACTGGCTTAATATAAATTGTTGCCGCTCTCAGTTTAAACTCAAAGTTTGTAGATGTTATGACACTTGGCTATAGTATGAGTTATACTTTTAGTGCACTCTTAATAGGATCCTACCAAAAACCTTATCTCAATAGTTAAAACTGAAAGATTTCATACTTAGCATTGAATATTTCCACAGTTTCAAATCTTAGTTGAGATATAAATAACTTCTTTGGGTCCGGAGGTCTTGTTGGGGTCATTTCATTTAATCATGATACAAAAGACTAACTTTCCAATTAAAAATTTTATTTAAAAAATGAAAAGCCACAATGGAAATATAGTATGCGACTGGGTTTGTCAGTGGAAAAAGCCACACGTATTGTATTTTCTGCCCGAGATAAGGCTAATGTGGTCATTCTTGGGAGAGGTAAAGGCTCTATGGTAATTTCCTGTAGAAATAGCAGCTTCCACGGACTGTAGCAGTTAGTGAGATAGATGGTCCAGGAGAGAGGTGGGAAAACTACCACTCAGCATTTTTTACTTTATCTATTAGAGTGGTAATATTGCATGATCAAGTGTGGGACATATTCACTCTCCCTCTCTCCAACTCTCTGTGTCTTCTCCCCCTCCCATCCTCCCCACCCCTCTCTGTCTGTCCATTATGTTGAGTAATGAGTGCAGACTTTCCAGTTCATTCAATACTCACTTTCTTCTTAAAGGGACACCCTGGATGCCAGGTGGCCATCCTGCCATCCTTGCTTGAATGTAATTTATCAGGTTTATGCTTTGCAAGTTGTAGAACAATAAAAAAAAACCCACAGTGAGCAACTATCAGAAATTGTGCAGTTAATGTGGAAATATGTTTTGATTTAACTCTTTTTTTGGGGGGAGGGGGGTGGAATGGTGGGGTGGGGAAATAGCACTTAGCAGAGAATAACATCCCATTCATTTCTGAGCTTGGAAGTCTTCCTGTGGGGCGTTTATATGTGTCCTACATGCATTCACAGGTTTTCTCTGTTGACTTTGGCATCCTACTACAATCCAGGGTTCACGTGTCGTCTCTCATGTTTCTTTCATTTCTTGGCTTCCTCTCCTCATGTTTGGTTACTTCCACCTGTACCTGAGCACGTGATTGTCATCACCTGGTGGCTTTGGTGTATAATGGACTTTACCTGTGATTTCTGGTTGCTGGTTTCTTGTAAAACTGTACTCCTGCGCTTCCATGTTTCATGGTGTTCTCGTGTCTTCAGTGCTTCTTGTGCTAACGCTCCCTTAAACTCCAGGAGTTTGGTGGTTGGACTTTTGGGATTTTCGGTTTCCCCTTTGGTAATAAAATGAGTGTCTTGATCTACAGTGGCAGTGCCAGGCATCTTGAGTCCACCTCTCCTGAGACAAGCATAGCGTTTAGCTCTTTAGCCAGACAGTAAAAGTTGAACAGGTTGGGAGATTTGTGAAATAAATTCTTCTCCAATTCACAAATAAATGACTCTGCAATCTAATTTTCATTATTTCGTTATTTCCAAATTGATATGATAAATATCTTGTGAACGGTGTCAAGAACACGGTCCTATTCAATCAAAGTTTTTAAATGTGAGATTAATAAATCACTTAGTGATGGTACCTTTCCATAGTCCGCAAAGACTTGCAGCTGACTAATAAATCGGCGATGGAGATGTGAGAGTTGGCACAGACAACTCTGCAGTGACATAAGAATCAACTTGAATATTCCCAGAATGGCTGTGCCTTCGCACCAAGAACAAACTGTTTTCTTTTCTTCAATGGCCTGAAGCAGACGTAGGCAGCCATTTGTCATGGCATTGTGAGTAGGCTTATATATTTACTATCTCTTCTGGCCAAAAAAATAAAAAAGTTCACCAGCTCATGACAATGATTTGCCTTCCTCCTCCTGTGGGTGAAAAAGTATTAGTCACTGAAATCATGTATTTCAATCGAGGCGATCTGGAAGGGGAAAATAATGTAGCGCAGATATGTTTTGAAATGAACCATCATTAACTCAGTGCAGCTGATGTAACGAAGCTTATGTTTGGAGCAATTTCAGAGTAACAAACATGCACCCTATTGATCAGCTGGAAGGTGTTTTGGAGCCGTCAGTTGTTATTCATCATTCTTTTTATGACTGAAACAAATGAATAAGCTGCCTGTTGGATAGATCTGCACTTTTGTGTTTTGTGTGTGTGTGTGTGTGTGTGTGTGTGTGTGTGTGTGTGTGTGTGTGTGTGTGTGTGTGTGTGTGTGTGTGTGTGTGTGTGTGTGTGTGTGTGTGTGTGAGATTGTGGTTATTGAGGACTCAAGTCACTTGGGGAGAACTGAGGCCATATAAGGAAAATCAATGTAAATATAAGTTAGCACTTTATCGTTAGCATTAGGCAAGTAGGTGTTGTGGCTGAGTTGCAGTGGTTGTCAAAGATTGGCCAAAACAGCAGCAGGAAGATTCTGGCGGTCCTGAGGATGCTTGCTGTTGGTGTAAATAAGATCAACTAAAAGCATTAGCTTTAAAACCTGAGTCCAACAACAGTCAAAGTCTATATACAAGGATTTAGCAAATTCATATTAAAAGCCTCACAAAATAGTGATACTTTATATTGCAGCCATTTATATGAATAAATTATGCTTGACAAAGATAAGGAATTGGCGTGCTGGGCACTCTGTGATCTATGTTCTGTAAAGAAGGGCGGGGGTCCTCATCAACCCACATTTTGAGCACCTAGTGTGCAGAAAGTGAACGGAAGTCAATGTACTGTCCTCGTAAGGCCTGAAAACATAACTCGGTGTGTGTGCGTGCATGTGTGTGTAAGTGGATTATAAACAATGAGAGCCCTGATGAAAAGACAATAGACTTTCATTCCCAACACTGCTTCTTCTGTTTCTGTGCCCAGCCTCTCTCTTACTGAATCTCTCTGTATGTCACTGTCCTCTCATTCTTCTGCACCGCATTGTCTCCGTTTTGTTCTGTCGACCCACCTCCATCCAATTCTGACTCATTTATTTATGAATCTCACTAAAACTGTGTGTGTGTGTGTGTGTGTGCGCGCACGCGCGGGAAGAAGGACAGTCCAGGGGTTTTTAATCAGTAATTAGTGCTCTGCGATGTGTTGAGGATTAATTTACTGATACTTCTATCACCCATCTGCTGTGTACACACAGACACACATGCACAGCTTTTGAAGCTGTGAGAAAATAAGTAAGAATCCCACACACACATCCACACACACACTCTCTCTCTCTCGCTCTCTCTCTGTCTCTGTCTCTCTCTCTCTCTCTCTCTCTCTCTCTTTCTCACACACACACACACACACACAAAACCCTCTCTATCTTTGGGTAATTGTCTTGTCGGATTCCACGGTGTGTTTCACTGATCTCTGATCACTTTGGTCCAGCTGGACTCGGCCTCCCCGCGGCTGCATTACAGAATCAACCTAAACGTTTTCTCCAGACGATAAGCTGTGTGTCGCCTGCAGACTCGCGGCGCCTCCCTGTGACATCCTTGTTTCTCTGTGGGAGCTCTGAGAGCAGGACGAGGCAAGAGTTTAAATTGGGCTTCCACTAATGGGTGGGAGTAAAATCATCGCTATTGCGTTCTGGCTTTACTCAGAAGTTTGTGGCATTTCAGGGGTCCAGAGCTACAGCAACATAGTTTGTATGAATTTGATATGGCTGAGTTTAATCTATTTAAATGTTTTCTTTACACGAATTGTTGTCACATTAACGACAGTTATTGCTCTCTTTAGTTCATGATCATATTGGCGTTTTCTGTGGCATAAAGTACCCTCTGGTAAAATCATTAAGGCTCTCAAACAGTTTTAACAGGCGCAAAAGAATCCAAGTATATGTGACGAATATAAAGTACCACGGCATCAGTTTCACTGAAAATGGCAGGTTAGCCGAGGGCTAGTGTTTCTGAGGGAGAAATCAATAAATCGATTACCATTCACTCATCAAGAGAATTAACTCACAGACGCTGAAGTCTGACACAGGAATTTGTTGTTTTGAACAATACGTGAGGAGGAATTGATGATGGAGGCAATGATTATGACGAATCATCACATTTGACGCTGCCAGAACACAAAAAGCTCCAAAAAAAGAAAATGAGCCATGAATTACAGTTACTTGTGTTTATGATGAATTGTCATGAAACAAGTAGGCAGCAGGGATTGTGTTGCTGAGCTTGGACGATCATTGAACCAACTCTCAACCACAGCCTACGAGTCCTAACCGACCTCAAATAACTGAAACATTTTTAAAAATGTAAAAGTAAGTTGTATAACTAGAGGATTAAATTAAATGTATTGCTTAGAAACAAGTGTGTCATTTGTTTATACTGAAATAGCCTGATGGTGTAATTAGCCTTTGGTGGTTTATTAGTGGAGACCAGACATGTGGCTCTCGCTCCTATTCTTTGTGGCCCTCAAGCAACTGGTAAAATAATTAATTCACTGATGTCACAGCAGATGGGAGTAGGAATGTCTTTTTATCATCAATCAAACCCAAACAAATGTAATCACTATTGTTTAGCACTGTAAAATTAAACATACACTATTACAATCACTCTATTCCTAAATATATTTTAAAGTTGAATGAATAGCTTTAAATTAATTTAATTTAATTTAATTTAACCACACGACTGATCTGCCAGGAGCCCCAACCTGGCCCACAACATTAAAGTGAAAATTGTAAAAATTACGAAAAGAAAAAATACTGTAACTCACTTTTTTTCTCTCATTTAATTCATGGCTTTTAGCCATATTTTCCACTGTGTTGTGCTGTTTTAGAAAGATTAACAAGCTTTGCACAATAATGAGTTCAATGCTCCTGTACCTCACAGACTCCTATGGACTCTTGTTTTTGGCACTGCAGCCCTACATGTCATCAATTTAAATGTCTGCAATGATTAGTACCAGGGCTGTAAACATTGTTTGCATGTTTCATTTCTAAAGAAAATGTGACATTTCAGTTTGGAGACGGATCAAACAGTGTACACTTAGTACATGTGGAACAAAACGGACAGGAAGAGCTGCAGCTCCCAGCTCCCAGCTCCAGTGAATCAGATAAGTGTGGTACAGTACACACATCAGAGTAAAACCACGCACAGCAGGAGCTACCTTTTCTTCCCCGACAGAGGGATCAGGCCTGTCATGTCACTGGTCAAGTGCAGAGTTGGTCTTAGACGGCCTCAAAAAGCGCAACATGGTTTGCCTGCAGTTTCACAGCAGTTTTCCATGAGAAGGAGGCCGTTTTTTTTTACACTGCCTGCCAGGCTGCCCACGGCTACGCACTCACCTTTCACTGGAAATGACTGATTTCTCACTGGTCGGCGCTTACAATGTGAAATGGCCTCAAAGGACGTGAGGTGGCACCAAACAGTGGACTTCCTGATCGACGCAGCACTAAAAGCACGGTTTTGACGGTTGAAAGGATTCAAGTGTTTATTTCGGGCAAGATGTGCTTGACAAGATGAAATAAGTACACCTGTTTGATTCCATAATTTGTGAATAAACCCGACAGTTTTATTCTGTGAATGTGCATTTTTAGTTTCATCGCGAGACAGTTTCCGTTTTAAGTTGTCAAAGTGTAATTACTTGGCTCAAGGGCACCTCAGTAGAATATTTACAGTGAGCAGGCAGTGTTCTACATCCCTCCGCCTCATGCATTATCCTCTCAAGAAAAGAGAGCGGGAGTGAGGCGTTGTTCTTTGTAATGAGAGCCTCTCCAGAGTAATGAAACTTGTCCTGAACAAAGAGACTGGTTCTAATATCAAACTGTGTCCTATTACCATAATAACTGACCTTTCTATTGATTAAGGGGGGGGGGGGGCAGCCTCAGTGTTGGCTCAGTCCAAATCTATTGTGTTGATAACAACCTGGAATTAATGTCCAGAGTAATCGAGCACGGCCAGAAGAGGAAAAATGAGAGTAGATGGGGTGGCGTGGGTGGTGGAAGACATGTCTTTATCAGGAGAAAAACACACTCAGCAATCAGCAAGTGTGCTGAGGAGGACACAGGGAAAAAAAAGGTAGGCTTGGAGGAGAAGGAGGAGGAGGAGGAGGAGGAGGAGGAGGAGGAGGAGACGGGGGTGAGACGTCAGGCTACAAGGCAAAGAATGAGCAGGGGAGGGAGGGGAAGGGGTGCGGAGATGTTTGGACAAAAGGTCTCATGTTGAGAAACACTCGTTCTCCCTCACTTTCTCCTTTTCCCCCTCATTATTCCTCAGCAGGAAAGAAGAAAGGGGGGCTACGGGGGAGAAATGACATTTTCATTTGTTCTTTTAAGGGTTCCTTATTATCACCTTTCAAGAGAAACCCTCTCTTTCTCCATCGCTCGCGCTCCTTCTCCTTTCTCTCGCTCCTTCACAATAGACTCAAATGGAACTTTTTATACTCTCTCTTCCCATATTCCCTGTGTTTCTCCCCTATCTCTCTTCCCCTGCTCTCCCTCTCGCTCCTTCTCTATTCTGCAGTATAATTGCATGGCTGATTAATTATAAGGGAATCAGTAAGAGTGAAAAGAGGAGTTGACATTTCAGCCTACAAAGTGTAAAGAACCCTGCACCTACACACACACGCACACACACACACACCAGATTCATAATGCGTGTACACAAACCTGCACCACTTACTTATTTACTGTTGCATACTCACACTCCAAGAGAAAACATACAACTGCCACCTTAAGCATGAACTTATACTTACTTATGCTTAAAAAACATATAAAAAAACCCCCCAACAAGCTGCTTCCAATTGCCAAAATACACATTACTGTGCACATTACGGGTTGGTCTTGTTTACAGCATTGCAGTGCAACAATTAAAAATATTATTAATGATGAAAAAACATCTAATCAATTGTGATCATTACCCATTCTTAAATGCTGCATCCAATGATGAATTCAAATGGACTTGCTTTTTTAGTCTTTACCGAATACCAATTACTTTACCAACTATAATGACAACTAATAAGGATGTTTAAAGAGCAGTAAAGTATTTCTCAGAAATCTCCACTATGAAATGCAATGACTCAAAATATAAAACTAAAGTTTATTGCTACAGCCTGGACTTCTATTTAAGTTGTCTAAGAGTCCAGAACCATCATAATACGATAGGAACAGTTCTGAAAAAAGTGAGGTCTAAAGCCACTTTCATGATGAAACTGAGTCACGAAAGCCATCGATACGCGACAAATGTTTTCAAGTCAAAATCTTTCATTGCATTTTGTGGGGGCCGATTGCACGACGACGTTGCCCGGAGCCACCCAAAAGGCAACTTTTTGAAGGCTTCATCTCTGTGTAGCACGTGAGCACCACTGCCACAGTAAATAGCTCTTCTGCTCATGTGCAAGTGGATAGACAATAGCAACAGCGACGGCCTCCATTGTCATGACGCTCAGTCCATATTCTCCAGGGACTTGGTAGTTTTACAGTTAACAGTCAACCGGAATAGCAATCTAACTTCGTCGTGTACCCGCCATTGTTAATGTGCTGGCCGGATTGCTGCTGACCACTCTCACTCCGGACACAAACTTTTTCAGCCTCCAGTGTGGAAATGTTTAATATTTTTGGTACCTGGCAAGAAGAATTTTTCTGATTCCAATTCTGATTCTGATTATAGTGTATAGTGTAAACGGACATTGTTTCCAAAACATTGCCATGTAAACGTGAAATTTTCCAGAAATGAAAACACAAAAACGATGCGTTTTCACTTGAAATGTTGTCCTGTATATTAGGCCACAGACGATGTTGAAAGCGGAAGGAATGTCAATTAAATGCATTCTGTTGGGTTCAGTAAAAAAAAAAAATCCTGGTTTGATGAAATAACTACATTTGTGGAGGCACCACTTTTAAATGAAACTTCAATCTCAATTAATCCATGGCCACAATCCACTATCTAACATCCATCCATCCGCTAACATGTAGCTGACATGCTACAAAAGGTCAAACATCTTTTCTTCTGTTACAACATGGATGAAATCATATATATACATAATTATGGATTACATATATAATTACTTACTAGGGACAGTCAAGGAACATTAATTATTGACTTTATAGCACATAAAGAGTGTGAATGAAAATGAAGAAAATGCTGCTTCTGTGTTAAAGGTATTTGCAGACATTACAAAGTTAATGTTGCAGAGTTCACCTTTGAGCAGGAAATTAATGTGCCCTTTAATGTGATTTATAACCACCTTTAGCACATTATCACACGATTAGAATATAAACACTTCTTTTTCTTCAGGGCAGCTACATTTTCCACAAGGAAAACATACTGTGAGTGCGGTGAGGTGAAGGTGGTGAGTAGACAGGTCTGATGACTTTTCTGCTTCTGTCACTGATGTTTACCTTTTTTCTTTTTTCTTTTACAGGGATGTTTATCTCAGCATTCATTGAGCTTTTCAACCTTACCTTCAACAGTAAATGGATACTTAAATGTGTATTTATACAGATTGTTTGATTGAAAATAAAATCTGTCACCATTATTAATTTACACAAATCTGAACGCATCATGAATACATCAGTGGTGGCAGGTGTCATGCGAGGTGCCTGGGAGCTCTTCGGTACCAAGTCGAGATACATTATCCCGCCCAATGACGCCATAGATACCAAAGCAGGGTTTACTTTTATTTTTCCGGGACATGATTATTCTCCCTCATTCATCATTCATCAGTCCTGTCATGTCAGTACATATCTTAGTATATTAATTCCAAGACCTGAAATGCCCTCCACAGCTTATAGCTGTTTCTGTTCTTAGGAGAAATCACTGCATTAATTACAGCTTCTAATTGGTATGTGTTAAACAGCCTGCTAAACATCAATGTTTAATGTATTGAAAGTCATCTGAAAAACAAGGAGAAGAGGAGTTGTGTTGTGTAATCATCTACAATGCCAGTGCAACAGCGCAGGTACATAAGTTTAAAGATTAATCTACTCTGTCTTTCACAAGGAGACATTTTGGCTTGTCAAAAATGCAAGATATGATGGACAAAAGGACAAAAAAAAAAAAGGATGTGAGTTCAAATTTTAGACACTTCATTCTGGATAAAAAGTCTGAGTCTCTGCAGTTCACCGGTTCTCTCATGAATATTCATTTGTCAGGTCTTGGCCAGTTGGCAGGTAGTCATGAGCTGAGCTCCATTTGCCAAGGCAGTCATCAAAACCAATACTTAATGATCACTGTGTTTCATTAAGGGGACCCGGTCTGCATGAGTAGCATAACTCTGTCAACCAAGGACTCATCTACAGGCTCTGAAAAATGTATTTTTTAATCAAATCCTACACAGGAAACTTTTTTTGGGAACATTCAGCATTTTTTTCTTTGATTACCTATCCATTTGGGTATCGTTAATCTCCATTCATATAATTTGTTGTGCCACTTTTTCCCCTGTTCCCTTCTACGGTTGTGACAGATTATGTGATCTGAAGTTTCATGCCAGGCACCCTTCCTGGGAATAATATGTAAAATGGATAATATGCTGGTTGTAATGGTAGTGTTCATCACGTTAGTGGTTAGCATTCATCGTCAGACAGTCCCTGGTTTGTATGAAATGTGCATGTTGTCCCTTTGCATTTGTGGATTGTCGTGATTGGCAGTCACACCCTACATCGAGAAGATCGAGAAGATTCTCATCCACAGACCGTTTTGCATGTTCTTTCTGTGTGATATTGACTCACCATCTGTGTTTGCCCTGTGATGGACTAGCATACGGTCCAGGGTGTATAAAGCCTTGGACCATAGTGATCAGCTCCAATGCAAGGCTGAGTCTGATAAACAGTATTTAAAAGATGGATATCACAACAAAATCCCCTCAGTCGGTGTTGCTACGTAGTTATCTCACAAAATAAACCAGTGACAAATATTCAAGGCAGAGGTTTTAAAATGACAAAATGGAAGATAAACAAGTGTACGTGGTTTGGATTGGAATTTCTCAGGCTCCGGAAGAGTGTGTGTACCCTGCTGGGGTGTTTTACCTCTTAGCTTTTTCTTTCCAAGTATATCAATTCCGCGGGATTGATGGAGTTTTTCGCTCCAGATTGATGTTGTTGATGTTACCGCAGAACCTGGATTCAGGGGGAGATCTATCTCCGCCCGTCTGTCTCCTTGTTCCAGTTGGCTGTTGCACCTTAAAATCAGCAGCTTTAACCGAATAATTCAAGGCGCAGATTGTAAACATCGTATGATTCGTCTCTGGGTTGTAACCAAGAAGTTTTATCATTCGGTTTTCTATTTTTTTTTCTTTTCCTCACTCTCTCCAGCCTTTTTATATCAACACTCTTGGTCTATGTTTTTCAGTTTGATGTAAATTTCTATTTCCTGCCCTCTATGTATTTCTGATAATGAGTTTATATTTAGTCATCCCTGAGTCTGTGTGTTTCCTACAATTTTTTTAAAAAGTGCAAGGGTGTGCATCAACATTTTTGGTGATGGGATTTGATCAGACACCATTAAGAGCAAATCTCATTAACATCAAACTGCTTTTGTACTAATCAGGTTACTGAGCAACCAGCCAGCCAATGGCAGCTACTAATGCCATTAAGTTGAACCTTGATTGGATTGGGATCTTATTTCAACTTCCTGAGGGCTGCCAGTGTTTTAATCAATAAACGCAACCGCAGTGATGTCACAGTCCGTTAGAAAAGCAAAGGCGGTGATGTCACAGATGGTTAAGATTGTAAAGATGGCGAAGGGAACAATCTGAGTGAAAAGGAGGTGTTTCTTCGGTACAGTGGAATCCGAGGAATTTCCACCTACTCTTTTGAAGAGACGCTGTGAAGCTGCATGGGGATGCTTGTGAAAGGAGAGAAACACAAACGCAGCACATCTTTCAAGATAATTACATGGTGTTGGCAAAGGGAAGGAAAATGATGCAGGGGAGGGAGCAAAGGTGCAGAGAATCCAGGATCCATACAAGCAACTGCAAAGCTTTACAATAGTGTTTTGTGTTAATCACTGAAATTACCACAATGACAAGGTCAAGCTACATCGGTAACATGCTGAACTAGTATAGTAATGAACATTCACAGCACAGTTATCCTGGTTAAATGTGTTGGACCACTGATTTGAATATGCGTGTCTATGTCAGTAAGCAGGGTGTGATATACCTCCACACCCTGGTCTATGTTTCCCCCCCTCCTGCTAAATTATTTCTCACACAATATGTTCTGCGAAGTGATTTACGCAGGCTCTGTTTACATGAGAACATTACAATTGAAAATGTGTTGAGTTTTCCTCCGTTTACACGGAGATGGACTCAAAGCATTTTCAAAAAGTTCCAAGCACCCTTGTAATGTAAACGGACGCCCAAAACGTAAAAAACATTTTCTATTTCCACTTGAAAACGTTGTCATAAAAATGTGGACTAGAGCTACATTGTCGGACAACTAGCGCAAAAATATGAAATGAATGTGTACAAAATAGATAAAGCAGAGATGATATAAACTCATGACACACACCGTTTGCCTCACATCAAGTAATAATGTCTGATTGATTGTGTTTTCAAAATGCAAGAAACCATTTTCAAAGGCAGTCCTTCAACCAATAAATGACATTTCTCGGCTACGCTGACCAGTTAATGGCTTTAATGCTTTGCTATGCTAATCCTTATCAAGTCTCTGCAACTGGTACATCAGTAACATATATGATGGTCTGCTTAGCATTGCATTTATTCCAATAATTTATACATAAAGATAAAGTTATCTGCTTCAATCAAATAAAGATATTTTTAACCTTAAAAAAAAAACCTCATTGCTTTTTATACTGATTTCTTTAAATACTGCATTATTATCTACTATGAAATAATGCTATGAAGAGGCCAGGACGAGATGTCGAATAATGCATGTATTAGACAAAGGATATTCAAGAGGAGAAGAAGACAGAAAGTCAGCATTGTGGATGTGAAATAAAATCTATATAAAGGAGATGAACCTTTAAGGAAAAACTGGACGTTTTCACAAGGTTATGAACAGTTACATTTACAACAGTAGTACAACTGTAAAAATGAAGAAATATGTGCCTATGTCTTTATCTAGTTATGTTAAGTTTTTTTGCTTTTTTTAATCAATGATGTTGTCTTATAATGTGATGGAACCCACCCAAATTTTAGTTTGCCCACTGTCCCTTTTGCAATGCAATGATATGTAGGTCCTTGCATAGAGCAACCAGCTTCTAAAATGGTTGAAGCTGGTTGAAGTAGGAATAATGCAGAGCAGAAAAAGTTCCATAAATTATATAAAACACATTTCAGACAAATGTAATGCTTTAAAGTTCATGTGCAATTGTGCCAGTTTTGAATGACTAAGATTTCAATAATCCTCTTTGTTGATTTTACGGGATTCACTCATGCCATTTTGTTTCTGCAAATAAACTGAGTGTGGTTTCATACACTCAGGGACACAAAATGGCCACCTTTTCAGACTCACTTACAGGACCTGTGACATTAAGTTAAAACAAAGCGTTCTGGACACTTTAATCCATTTAACCTGGCCAATCCTGTTGCAGTCACTCTATTCAGTGTTTCATTCTCTCCAATCGTCTCAATTTAAAGGCCCGGCCACACTCCTGTCTCTCCTCTCGCTCGGCCTACCATTCTCTTTCTCCTCCTCTCTCTCTCGTGCTTACTCTGCTTCAGATCGATGGTGAGGGCGAAAAGCTAATGACCCATCTCAGCAACCAATTCACTCAGCTCTGCCACACTCAGTACCTGTCGAAACCTATGAGGAGAGGAGAAGAGAGGAGAGGAGGAGCATTCATCTTTTCTCAAACTGAAAAAGTAGTGAAACAAATGCGAAATAACACTTCCTCAAATCACCGTTTCCACAATTGCTTTCTACGGATAAAAATTGCAATATTCTGTAAGGAATGAATTTCATTTTACATCTTCATTTATTCGGATTTTCATTGATGAAGGTTTTAGAAAGAATTTTCTGATCACGAAGAACCTGCAATGCCGTCAAGTTGTAAATATACCAGCTGAGTGGTGGTCGCTATAGTGGATTTCACTGTCATCATCCAGCAAAATTGCTCGTTTAATTCGAGCCTGCTGGTTTGCATATTCTCCCTGTGTCTGTGCATGTTTTCCCCGAGACTGTCTTCCACAATCGAAAGACATGCAGGGTGTAGTATGATGAAGGCAGAAGTAGGGATCATTTAGATGACGACTTGTGTAAGGAGGGGATCAGAAAAATACAATAAATATATATATGGAGTGATGAATAGTTGTTCGGACTGAATGTGAGTTGAGAGTTATCTGAGAAAGTAACTCTGATGTCATCACAGTGCAGTGGAAATAATTAGACATAAGGGGGAAACATAGACCAGTGGAAGTATCCATCCCGCCCATCCCTTCTAGTGAAGCACGCCTTGGATCCAAGGAGGAATGAAAGTTATGCGCTTGTGCCTGTTTGTTAACCCTGAGATGAACAAGAAACCTGTGCAAGAACTAGAGCAGGAAATAACAGATTGATCTACACAACACTGCCAAGTGCTACACACAAATACTAGCTACATTCAAACGATGGATTCAAGTAAAATACATGGTTTTCGTCTTCATTCTGCTTCTTGGTTCATAATCCTGTGGCCCTCTAACAGCTCGGGGTGGACATGAACATGACACCAACACTGAGCCCTGATGATAGTTTCCCATCCGATGAGTGCTCATATGCATGCTTCACATGATGAAACCGCTTCTTTCAAGACACATCATAGCAAACTGGCCTCACCCGAGGGAGCCATGTCTTTTTACCATACAAAGACGTTTCTGCACTTTTCGGTGCTTTTTCACTGCCAGGCCAATTTCTATCAGTGTAACTTTCACATTTCTTGTGGCCAGTGTGGTGCCTTTCAGACTTTCATTCTACCACTGCCTTCTACACTGGTGGAGCCGTTTGTCAAGTCTCATACATGTAGGCGTCGTGCATGCCTCCTGCACTGTTTTCTCCTCTGCCTTTCTATCCTTGTCCATTTCTTTCACACATTGTTGTCGGTGTTGTCACTCTGCATTCATTCACCTTTTATACCCCTTTTTCCAGTTCAAGGTCATGGGCTCCAAGAGCCGATCCCAGCTCACAATGGGTGAAGGCAGGATACATCTTGGACAAGTCACCAGTCCATCACAGAAGAAACTCAGAAAGACAATTACACAAACTCAGCTGCGGGCCATTTTTAGGGTTATCAATTTACCCCAAACACGAGGCCTTCTCACTATTAGCTGGGAGTGCTAACCACAGCTGGCCCAATTGGATCGACATTCAGACCTACTGTAACTTCATAAACTTCACAAGTCAAGACTCAAATCAAGGATATTCTCAATGTGAGGTGACAGTGTTAACCACTTTATCACTGTGCTGCCCTGAATCCACATTTTTCAGTACATACACGCTACAAGACGGAGCTCTCTTTTTCTCTGTTCACTTCATTTAAATATATCTTAACAGCACCTGGAGCGCACATGGGTGATGTTCTGAATGACGTTGTTATTATTGTGTCTTGATGTATGTCGCAGCAGATGTCACCCCTGTGCACATCGTACAAGCAAACTCCATATCCAAGTTTGTGAGATCTATTGTATCCATTGTAGCATGTAATGCAAAAACCACACCATCTGTATTAGGCTGAAGTCACACTTCTGTTCACTCAGGCTTTTATATGCTGAAGCCAGGTGAAAATATTTGTTTAGTCCTTTCTTTTGTCTCACTGACTAAAATGACAGTTTTTTTTTCCTTCAAAATATGATGTCGATGTAATGAAAAAAAGAATGATGGATGAATCTTGATATTCTTTATGAAAAATGGTTA